>NC_139683.1:17481097-17783597 GCF_964106915.1 Podarcis gaigeae | reverse complement strand
ATAAAAACCCCTGCTGGTTGCAATTTTGCAGACATAGTTGTGTATATGAGTCCCACTGCTTTCAATATAACTTAAATACAGGTTAATGACACAGGATTGTAACAATTGACTATAATAATGCAGGAGATGGAACTGAGAAAACGATACATCCACAATTCACCATCATAGATAGCACTTGAGAGATTTCCTTGGTCAATCTAACTTGTCATGCACCATGAGCATAACATGCTAATTCAAAGTCTTTTGACTTCACAATGTAACTGAGTTTTGGAAACAATTGCCCAAATTGCACAGTATGAGGTGGAAGACTGAAAATGGGGCAATTCCAGTTTTGGATACTCGCCCACCTTTATAAAAAAAAAAAGGAATGAGAGTGAAAGCCCTGCATATAGAAAACTTGTACATCAGAAATAAAATAGTTAGTGACTCTCTATGGTCTCTACAAAATATCTCATCTGCAATCTGAAATTGTAGGGTTCAGAATTGTATCACCTCTGTTTACCACCTCATTTTATACAAGTCCTGGCTCTATGTGTAGCATAAAGAAGTGGTTGAATAGACGGGAATCTACTAGTTTGGACTGCAGGTGAGAAGCGCCATTTTCTAAAGCTCTCCAGTGTAAAAAGTCTACACAACAACCCCAAAACAAAGTAGCACATGGGAACTGCAGTGCTAACTTTCCTATTTTCTACTGGAAAGCATTAAAATGTGATATTTTACCTGTGCATTACCATCTCAATTTTGTTTTATTTTACTATCTTAATATGGCAAAATATGGTTTTATTTTTTGTTATTTGTTGTAAACCACTAAGAGATCATTTTAGTGTGACGTGGCATATAAATATATGAAAATTTCAAATACATACATCTTATGACACTATCACCTCAAGATAACACTACTGCTGTTGCATGTGTAGACTGCTTATAGAATGGCGGTCTGTCCAAACAGATATGCCACATCTAATGCAAATTTGTTAGATGTCAATCAAAAAATAAAATAAAATCCTATTTCTATTTCCTAATCTGCAAAAAGCCAAAAAATATCATGGTCTTAACTTGTGCAAAATTTCCCAGGAGGTTATTTCTGTGGTAAAATCTGTTTGCCTTCTGAGGGTTTTCCCCAATTTTATTGGCTTTTACACAGAATTTGTTCTACTGTGTGTAAGTTGTTTTGACATATTTAATTCCACAAGGGAACACTAGCCTCTTGGTCTTTCATCAGTCCCTTTGAGCTGACAATATCTGTGCTTGATTACTTCATATTTTTTAATAAGTCTCCTAGCTACAAATGTGATTTCATTTTATGAGCACAAGATGATAAGCTAATCAACGTTACTGCCATACTGATGTAACTAAACAATGGGAATTTTAGCCTTCAACAATAAAAATTCTGTTGAAACAGAAATGGCAGGATGCTATTGAATGGAACTGTTGTCCCTTTCTACCACTTATTTTTGTTCCAATTTTTAATTTTTAAAGCTATATACTTGCTTATAATTACAAATCAAATGCAAAAAGAGATCCATGAAAACAAAGATAAAAATGACTACGGAATTATAATTACAAAACCTCTTCAGAATTGCACTTAGTCACTTGATAATAAAACCAGCCAACCCTTTAAAATGAAGGGCCGAATGCTCACCAAAACTGCATTCTTAATCATTAGAGTACAACTTGTATTCAATTAAACAAAAGGCATATAGAAGAAGGGGAAAATGGGGGGGGGGTGCAGCCTTTAATGGTGAATTAGATAGTAAAATATAGGCTCCATAATAAATCAGAGTAATATGAAACCATGATATATATATGAAAACTGTAAACCCATGCTCTATTCAGTAAAGGTTCCCCAATTTAATACAAATTTACATTGCCTTTGTCTGTTTTCTTTAAATCTCCCTTATCAGCACTTCTAATGACGACTTGTCCACTAGATGCTAAGAACTGAGAATGTGTGTCTGGGAATGTTTAGCTTCAGCTACTACCCTACAGGAAAAAGTTATGAAATTTGGGACTATATGATGGAGCAAAAGTGAAACATTTTTGGTTAGGAGTGCCAAAGCGGAATTAATATGATGTTTTGCCACAGTGGTGAGGTAGTACCATATTTTTTTTTAGCATGAAGATTGGTGTAATGAACACTGAGGCATGTGTTGAGATAATGAATCACCAGAATCTGTCCCTATTCATATTTTGAACCTTTTTCTAAAATAGGCTGGCATCTATGCAATTGGTCACTATGTCATTTTGGATTTATCACATCACTACCATGTCAAACTAGTGATGTAATTTACCCTAACAGTTTATAAAAGTTTAATATCCTTATGAACTTGGATACCACCAGTTGGATCAAGAATTTAACCAATATGGGGCATTGCATCTCCCAGGGAAATAAATTTTAAAGCTTCCACTGAATTTTGAAACACTAGTAACTTATTTAAAAATGTTAACAATGATTGAACATTAAAATAGTACAAGGTAGTTCTAAAAAACAATTACAATGCAAAGATAATTAGAGTTACAGATAGGTAGCCGTGTTGGTCTGCCATAGTCAAAACAAAAAAAATTCCTTCCAGTAGCACCTTAAAGACCAACTAAGTTAGTTCTTGGTATGAGCTTTCGTGTGCATGCACACTTCTTCAGATACACACTTCTGAAGAAGTGTGCATGCACACGAAAGCTCATACCAAGAACTAACTTAGTTGGTCTTTAAGGTGCTACTGGAAGGAATTTTTTTTTGTTAAGATAATTAGACTGTGTAATAACAGATAAATGGGCAAGTCATTTAAAAGCTTTGTACACAAAGGCCAGATTGCTTATATCCATCATAATTATAGCACATAAGGAGTCTTCTGTACACTTCTGATTTGGGAAAATAATGGGATTCTCATTCCAACACAAACATAGTTGAAAAATGGAAAAATTGCGTGTATACAAAAGAGATAACTAAAAGAGAATGTTTGTGTTGGAATATGATCATTTCAGGTGTTCTCGGCTCCCTTTTTCAGCTATACAACCTTTTCACAATTTGAAATGAATGCCATTAAACTCTTCCAATTCTTTTGAAGAGTAACAGTCCTTTCTAAGATCTTTCTGTAGTACATGTTAACTATTTTAATATTTGGTTGGGAGCCGCCCAGAGTGGCTGGGGAAACCCAGCCAGATGGGCGGGGTATGTATGTATGTATAAATAAATAATTACTAGTACTACTACTACTACTACAGTGGCTTTACAACGCTAACATAAGAAGTTATATATATTGGCCAACTCTACACCTACTTTCTCAATAAGCCCACAGTTTACCTACAGCCGCCTTTCTCAACCTTGGGTCCCCAGATGCTGTTGGACTACAACTCCCATCATCCCTAGCTAGCAAGGCCAGAGCTCAGGGATGATGGGCGTTGTAGTCCAACAACATCTGGGGACCCGAGGTTGAGAAACACTGACCTACAGGAACCTGTAGCACTATATTGGTTTATGTTGATTTCTGCTTTTGTTCTCTGCTCAGAAATGACCACTGCAACATCTCTGAGTAACAGCTAGATGAATGAGACCAGTGATCTCAGGGTCATGGGTTTGAGCCCCAGGTTGGGCGAAAGATCCCTGCATTGCAGGGGGGTTGGGCTAGATGACCCTCGGGGTCTCTTCCAACTCTACAATTCTGTGGTTCTACGAATACAATCCATTGTTGTCAGAAGTGAACAGAACCTATTAATAGGCATTGCAGTACTGGAAGCAGAGATGCAAGGCCACAGCTCTGCAGGTTCCAGCCTTATGATGCTAACTCAGTCCTGTTAATCATATAGGTCAATGTTCAGTAACCTTATTAATCAGTAGCTGGTAGCAGATCAGGTTAAAATAAAGAATTCTTTTAAAAAAGGTTCTGAGAAATTGGCTAGGACACCCCCGCAAACAGGCCACACCCTCCCTATCATTAGGAATCCAGTAGCATCTCTGATTAAATAGCTCGTTAATATGGCTGTCTATAAGTACAAATCTTCCCGAGCAACCGTGTAATATGTTTTTAAGGAGGTCAGGTTTGAAAAAAGAGCATTATAAATGTCACATTTACTTCCAGCTGGAAGTGTGTGACAATACTGTATAAAATGTTGAAACATGCTTTCCTTTTGTTTTACTTTACTCATTTTTGTAATACAACCCTGGTTACTGGAAAATGCCTTACAGCTTTATTCAAAACACATGTTGGGGGGGGGGGGGAGAATCTGAATGGAGAGAGAGAGAGAGAGAGAGAGAGAGAGAGAGAGAGAGAGAGACTTTGACTCTTTCTGGTACATCTAACCAATATATCATTTGAGTGTGTTGCACTTTCCCCCCTCATGTCAGGCCCACTTTTATGTCGTTAAGATTTATTTAAACTAGTTTATTATATAATGAAGCTTGTCAGATCATAAGAACAAAGTCAAACAATATGCTCTGTATCAAAGTGCAACGTTTAACATAGAAGTTTAAGTATACATATCAAGTGCAATGCAATCAAGAAAACTTTAATCGAAAAATGCAAATGGTTCACATTATTAGAGCCACATCTGTCCTTTGAAGCACAATTTGGGATGTTTATCAAAAGCTACAAGTAATTATATTACTCCCTCCCACTGCACATATCTTAGCCACAGATTTCTTAGACTGAAACCCTTTTTGATTTAACTCCACGGTCTTAAAAAGGATCAGTATAGAAAATAAAATAAATGCATGGGGGGGGGGGGAGAATATACCTGTCCTTTCAGATCCTTAAGGCCTGCGAAAGTGGCAAAGAATAATATAAGTGTAATAAGAAGAACACAATTTACTGTATCAAAAATTCAGTATGAGGCAACTGGGGGGGGGTGTTATTGGGTTTAGTTTTTATTATGCATTTTGTTTCTTTATATTCAGTTTTTATGTTGTAACTGTCCTGGGACCTGCAGGTATAGGGTGATATACAAATTATTATTATTATTATTATTATTATTATTATTATTATTATTATTAATTCTGCTGCAGCTTCTGAAACACCTACACAGAGCAGATTTTAGCTATCCAGTTATGAAGCTACCATGACATGTACCACAATCACAAAAAATGGTGGTACTGGAGATTCCTCAAAGAACACTCCAAACAAACAATGAGTATACATTTAAATTTCATCCAAACTAAATTTATTTCCTGTTCAGAAATTGAAATCAAAGTAAGATAACAGTCCTTCAAGAGTCAAACATCCTAAAATGGGGGGGGGGGGGCTTCCAATTTGTTCTACTCTTTACTAACTATACTACAAAGGGTCTTTCACTTGTACATAATTTGATCGTTTTAGCTGCAAGAGCTCTATAAATATCTACCATTGTAAATGAATGTTCAACCTCAGCTTAAAAAATAATTACATACTATCAATGGGAATATGTAATTTACAGGCACATTCAACAACAGTGTATAGGCTAATACTTTTTATTACACTCACTAGAGCTGAATGAAACACTCAAACTATTGGATTCATTAAAACCTCATTCTTTTGCCAAAAAAGGGGGTGGGGGTGGGAAGGGGAGGTCTTTTATGAGTTCCTGGAAGTGTGTGTGTTATATTTAGTTCTTGTGAGTGTAATAAAAAGCAATACCCTGTGAAACTGACATTCATTACAGAAAACTTTTAGAAGTTACAGGACTATGTTCAATATTGAGGGGGGGGGAGATGCCAAACAAATGTAGCTGCAGAGCTAGCCTTAAAAGCTACACGGCAAAATGTACAATTAAGGTACATATCCTGCTTACGCTGTATGCTATTAACTCTCATTCATCATCTTGTACTTTGACAAAATTCCAGTTCTGAACCGCTTATATTTTATGTATCTTGTAGTAAGTTAAGTGCCTGAAGAATGAGTTGACTCATTAGGATGGGCAGCTGAGGCCATGGACCTGCGGGTTAGAAGAGGATGGCTGAGGAGAAGGGATGTGAGATATTTAAGGGTTGTTGCTTCCTTCAACCCAACAATCAACTGGGAGTTGCAACTTACAGAAAAGTGCTGTGCTTTGAAACCCCAACCATCAGGGTCTTCAAAGCACCTGAAACTCCCTTTCTGCCCCTGTTTCAACTTCAACTGCCCCACAGTTGATCATAGCATTGGGTCATGTAGTCCAGGGGTCAGCAAACTTTTACAGCAGGGGGCTGGTCCACTGTCCCTCAGACCTTGGGGGGGGGTGGACTATATTTTGGGAAAAAATAATAATGAACAAATTCCTATGCCCCACAAATAACCCAGAAGTGCATTTTAAATAAAAGCACACATTCTACTCATGTAAAAACACGCTGATTCCCAGACCATCCACGGGTCGGATTTAGAAGGCGATTGGGCTGGATCTGGCCCCCGGGCCTTAGTTTGCCTACCCATGATGTAGTCCAACCACCTACGATGCAGGAATATGCAGTCATCCCATACAAGGATTGAACCTGCAACCTTGGCATTATCAGCACCATGCTGATAACTCACAAGTGGGAGTGGCTTGGCTTAAACAGCATGGCAGGCCAAATGGGGAAGCCTGGCAGGCCTAATTAGGACAGTAGGCTGGTGGTTCCCCACCACTGATCCATATTTTTATCATGGATGAGGGGGCTTACCTGGTGTGCATTTCTCAGATTTCATCAATGCAGACTACTGGAGGACTGGAAAGGGCACTGGTAAAGACAGGGTATCTGAAAGACTGTGTCCTCTCATATGAACTTGCCTACAGTCTAAGGTCTGCTTTGGAGGCCTTGGGGTAAGTCCCATCACCAACAAAAGTTAGGCTGGTAGAACATGGGACAGGGCCTTTTCTGTTGCAGCACCCTAACTATGGAACTCACTTGCCTATGGATACTTTATTTAGACTCAGCTTTATTGTTACTGTGTAGTATTGTGGTTACAGTGTTGGGATTAGGACCTGGGAGAGACCAGAGCTTAAATCACTACTCTGCCACAAAGCTCACTGAATGACCTTGGATCAGTTACACAGCCTACCTCACAAGGTTGTTGTGAGGATAAAACAGGGGAGAAGCAGGGAGAACCAACTACGTCACCATGAGCTCTTGAGAGGAAATGTTTTTTGCTGATGTAACAGTGAAATCTTTGCATGTACTTCCCTAGTAATATACAAGTAATAAATAATAAGATGGCTTCTGGAAGCTACATCCACCTGCAGTTACAGAACTAGTATGGAATTGCAAGATGCCTATGATTCAAAGCAGGAACCAAGGTTAATTGTGATGCAACAGTGATCATCCATAAGTAGACCCTTTCCTTATGCACAATTGAAGCATTATGAATAGAATCGTAATTGATCCATTAATGCCAAGAGCTAGAATAGTAATGGATTGATGAAACATTATTCCAGTTATGCACAGAAGTTTTACAGTGCTGCAATAACAAGACATAAAAGCTTCAGTGACAGAAAGTGTTGGGAACTCAACATAATCATAGTTCCAGGCAGGAAATTCTGGCCAAGCATAATATATTTAGCAATCCTTGCCCAGTCATTTAATTAAAAAAATAAAAGATGGAAACTGCTTTTTACTGAGGCCATTGGTCCATCTCGCTCAACACTGCTACTCTCCAGGTTTTCAGATAAGGGTCGTTTCCAGCCCATCCTGGAGATGTCCAGGATTGAACATGCAAAGCATCTGACCCCCACCCCAACCCAATGAAAAACCCAAATGATTTCCATTGTCAGCCTGGAAATGGCTTACATCACTACTTGAAACCCATGTATATTCACACATGCAGAATTATCATGATCAATGGTGATTTTCATGTGTGAACGAGATCTTCAATATCACATTGGAATTACCTTACACATGAAGGTACTCCTGCAATGGTTTACAGAGATACAGTTCACAAAGTGAGTCATCAAATATCAGGTGTTGAGCAGTTAAGTGGTGGGCATCAATGGTGATTCTGAATGCTCTAACGGTGGGGACATAATCTACACAATCAGAATAAAACCTGCATTTTTACTTTTTGTGGGCCGGATTTACTGTGCTTGCCTGTAGTCACAGCTATCTATCATCAGCCTGGGCCTGCTCCAGGGTTGTTGTGGGGGCCTTGCCCCCAGATAGAATCCCACCTCCATCACTGGGGTCCCTAGCAGTAAGTGCAGGCAGTGGCAGGCAGAAGCACAGTTCTGAGCAGTGCTAGACTTGTTGCTGTTTTCATTTCCAACAATACCTGTGATACAGCACCACTCCAGGGTATTTAAATTAGAATGACAGTCAGACACAGCCACCTATGACTGCTAAGCTCAGGAGTGGCCAATATGGTGGCCTCAACATGCTATTGGACTAAAACTCCCACAGAGGCTGATGGGAGTTATAGTCTAACAACATCTGGAGGGTTCCACATTGGCCACCCCTGCTTAATAGCACCAGACTGGATTTTTGAACCATCAGAGTTGCCAGCTGTTTGCCCTGATCACAGTGCCTGGGTCCCAGCCAGATGCTCTTATCGGCCCTGCCTTGAGGACTCAAAGAGTAAATAGCCATTATATTTCAATATCATTCCTCCCCATGAGAAAAATGTTTTGAATTGCATTATCTATTTATCTATATCACAATCAGCACACCTCATATTTGGATAGCTCAAACACACTTTTTACCTCTTGCACCAGAAAATACTTTCTTTTAAAAATGTGTCACAGTAAGAAAAATGCAACCTGAAAAGATCACACCCCTTTCTCTGCACACATCATCTGCTCTAGGCAAAGCTCCTCTGAGCATACATAATTCCGTTTCTCTCTATAGAGGAGTGACTTAATTATCCAATTGAGTTTAATACATAAGACAGAATTACCAACCTCAGCAAAGGTGGATTTTAAAGGGAAAAGGCCAAGCTGTGAATCATGCCTGCATGCAGGAGGAAGGCTCCCTTATGGGTGGGTACTTCAGGTTTATAGAAGACATTTAACTTTTAAATGTTTATATTTCACTGCTCACTAACAGTTCTTCCATGGCACACTTGTGTACACCAGTACATGTTCGGAAAAATGACTGGAATAATACTTCTCTGTCCAAATGCTGCGACATTTATAGGTCTTGTAATACCAAAGAGTGGATTTTAAAAAGTATTTTGTTCTTAGCTAGCCACTGATGGGTCACAAAAATTCAAAATGGATACTACATTCACTGAGAACTAAAGGGTGTTTTTTTAGGTATGGGGAAAACGCTTCCTCTGCCACCTCTCTTTTCCGTACTGGCTCCATTCGTAACACTTCTAAACCCTAAAATGTAACTTATTTAAAAACATCTTGTCCAGAGCATACATTTAAGCTCCTTCAGGTTTTCTTAAACTTACTTCTGAAATGAATTTGTGCTGGTTTCAAAAGTTTACTGAACAGCGATTTCATCTCATGGTAACAAGGCCCCATTCATGTGGTTCATGCAGACCAATCCTGCAAAGTGAGACAATTTTAACCAGGAAACAAACTCTAAATCAGCTACGTAGTAATTGGGTAGAGTGACAGCCAACCTGCCAAGCCATCTTTTCAATCAAGTGATTTGCATTCTGTGCAATCTGCGCAGTGACAGATTTATTGCCCTAACATACGTGTACATACCTGTTTGACTCTGCTATCTAAAAGAACAAACCACGTTCCAATTATCAGAAGGAAAACCAGACAAAGTAGGTTTTAATGAGCCCATAAAAACTTCAGTTTTTTACTCAAGATTCACTCAACACCCTCAGTGATAATTAACGAAGGACATTCTGCTCTCATTCACACTCAAGTTAATAAATCTTATCAGAATATCTTGACATGCCCCAAGGGAAGGAGGAAGAGCCCACCAATAAAGTTGGCGTGCTGAAATTCCCACTGGGACCCCAAATAATTTTTCACATTCAGGAACTGCTGTTGAAGCGCTCCCCTTTGAAATGGTTTGGCTTACTGGTTTTGATGGGACAATGACCATATTATCATTTATCTTTTCACATGGTTCCAGTAACCACAGCACAGCTTTTACAGTGGTACCTTGGGTTACATATGCTTCAGGTTACATATACTTCAGGTTACAGACTCCGCTAACCCATAAATGGTGCTTCAGGTTACAAACTTTGCTTCAGGATGAGAACAGAAATCGTGCTCCGGCGGCGCGGTGGCAGCAGGAGGCCCCATTAGCTAAAGTGGTGCTTCAGGTTAAGAACAGTTTCAGGTTAAGAACGGACCTCCGGAACAAATTAAGTACTTAATCCGAGGTACCACTGTACTTAGTGTTTGTTTGTTAGTTAGTTAGTTAGTTAGTTAGTTAGTTTGTTAGTTTGTTTCTCCTGAGTAAGCCACCTAGTTTGATCCTTTATCTTGTGGTAAGCAAAAGACCAAAAAATACAGATATCTCTTAAATTGTATCAAGTCAACTTTGCAATGTCAAAACTAACAGTAAGAATAACGCCAGAGGAGTTTCAACAGGTGTCAATCGTTTATCCTTGCAGTTGACACTATGTGGAGCATGGGTCTTACCTCGTGATTGTTCCACATGCCAACACTAACCAACATACAAAAATATTACATGCTGTGAGAAAGAAGCTCGTGATGAATTGCACTACATGTTACAACAGGAGAGCTGTTTGAAGTGCTATTCGTGTCATCAGTGTAACATCAAAGTACGTACATTCTAAGTAATTTGGGCTGCAACAAGCTTTGGTTTGATAAGTCCAATAAGTTTTCATATGGAGGAGCCTCTGAACGAGTATCTTTCAGTCCAACTTGAAATTATTTTTATCTGTAGCTATTGCGTGTCTCGCTTGGAATGTTCATGTGATGGCTAAAAAGGAGTAAAGCACCTCTGAGTCACGCTCACATACATTGATCAGGGGTTGCATGCAAAAGAGTAATGGTTGTGAGAGTAGATTTCAGGTCTGTGCCATAAGTGGTGACCCATAATTCTTGTCAGCAGTGACCTGGGTATAACTAGAAGGTAGCTTGTTGGATGTAGTTGTACATATTCTACTGTAACAGCTACTGAGGGGAAATTTTGTAGCCTGGGAAAACAATTATCCAACGTTGAAAAGGATTAATACCAAACTAAGACTCAGCAATTTACACCATTAGATTAGAAATGAGATGGTGATGATAATGATGATTTTGCACCCTTTCTCCCAAATGAACCCAGGGCATCTATAAAACATCTAAAAATAATTTCAGTTTAGATTCAGACTGGGAAAGATTTCTGCTTGCAAGGTTTATTGGGAAAGGAAGGTTCTTCAGAAGGCACTCAAAAGACAACAGAGACAGCTAAAATTTAACGGGAGGGAATTCCAAAGGGCAGGTGTCACAATAATAAAGACCCAATTCCTATATTGTGTGGAAAGGACCTCCTGAGAAGATGGTATCTACAGTGATCAATTGTGTATAGGGGTGAGATGATATTTCAAGTGTACACAATCTGACCCAAAACTTAAACGAGAAGATTAAAACAGCATAAAGTCAAATGCAGAGTTCAGTTACAAATAAAACCTGAAGTTCTAATGCCCAATACACCCTCACTCCTTAAAAGCTTTGGTACACTCCAATGAATCAATAGTTCAATTAGAACTTAAAAGTCTGAACCAGGATTAATTTTTAAAAATGGGTGGGTGGGGTGGGAGTTATTCAAAACAGATAAGAGTTGCCATAAAAACATGTTTTAAGAACATCTGGGAACTAAGAGTGGTAACAGCTAAAGTTCATTGGTTGGTTTTTGAAAAGTTGTAAACTGATTAATGGAAATCTTGTCATTAAGCCGGAATTGGTAATTATTAACAGTAAGAAATCAGAGTGTTAATTATTTTTCCAAAACACTTAACAGTCAAAAATGAAGCCAATTAATCAGGCACCTATTCAGAACGCTGGCTTTCCCTGTTTCCTTGCCACTGCACGTCTATTTTGAAAGAAAATAGATTTTTGTAACAAACAAGGAATCTTGATTTTGGCTGCATTTGAAATACCAGAAAGAATTCCCTTTGCAATGAAATTTAGGGCAGCTATTGATTCGCAGATATTTCAGTCTGGTCCTAGAAATATTTCTAGCTACCTGCCTCTTTCTCCCTTCTCCATCTTTCTTGCCAAGCAAGGATTAAAAAACGGGAAAAAGAGGCTACACAGCAAAAAGGCCAGTTTCTCTCTCTCTCCATACCAAAAGACTATCCAATGGGATAGTGGCTTCTTCCTGGGAACTAGAATTTTTTTTAATGTTGTTAAAAAAAAACAACCCACCCCATTGTTGTTTGCCACTCCAGACTTCTTTTAGAGGAAGGGTAGGATAAAAATCTAATAAATAAATAAGTGTTCATGTTGATCAGGTCCAGGTACTTCCAGTCCACATTTTCCTCGGCCACAAACTAAACGCTCCTGCAGGCAATCTGTTTATCATCCTTATTTGCTTGCACAAAGCTTACATGGCGGTTAGACTTTCTGGTCTTCATTGAGCATTTGTTCTGATTTGTCCTTAATATCTCAGAGTGCACATCCACAAGCAGTGGCCATAGAAAATTGGCTATTCACAGATACCAGACCTTTCAATGTGATTTGCACATCTGTAAACTTGTCAAAAGAAACAGCCTACGGGCATGTGAGGGGGTGGAGTGGGTGCTGCGTGTGTGAAAGACAAAAATTTCTGAGCAACATTTTCCCTTCTTTTTAATCATGTGCAGAATCACATCAACATTCCTTTTAGTTAAAGTACTGGGTATATTAGCTGGAGGCTCCCTTATAACTGACGTTAACTGGCAGGCATTGTTGGTGCTTTAACTAAATTCTGTTAAACAAAGCCTCCAGCTAATTGGTTGAGTTTCATCTTTCATGCACATAGCATCTTCCCTCACATATGCCTTGGGGCCATTTCTTGTTAAGAGACTGCAGATATGCAGATCACATGACACAGCCTTGCAAGTGTGTGGCTCTGGAAAGGGAAAAGCCAGGTTCCTGTTGGCACGGCCGCATGTGATGCTCAGTCATACTCAGGCACAGGACTCCTTTATCTAGTGCCTTTCTGCAATTAGCTGGTCTTGGGCAACTCAAAAACCCACACCTGGATTTTGAGCCCCCACTTGCTGCGAAATTTACTTCTGTAAATCCCATGGGGACTCAACAGCCAAATTAGACAACAGATGGCTGATGTTTCAAGCTGCAGTCCTCCTGACCTGTAAATTAGCCCCATGGAGCTCAAAAAGGCTTACTCTGAGTAGACTGGTATAGGGCTGCACTGTCAATGAACCTCCCAAAGGCAAATTATGGGCCTGCTTATACCAAACGATGATTTAATAATAAGCTTGACCGTGCAATCACAATGATTGTATGAAGCACAGATTCACCGTCCCGTTCCATTTTGCAGCCTCCTCCTATAAATCTGGGTGGCGCTGCACAGGATGGTGTCAGATGTCATCTCTTAGGGCTGCTCATCTGGCAGCTGTGATCACAGGAATCCCAAGATTCAACAGGGATAGTCACCTAATACTGCGCCTTATGAGCACAGCTGTAGCAGCAGCAGCCAATTGTGTGATTCATCCCTAAGAGGAAAAAGGCTTGTGGGTTATTGCTATTGCCAGTTCTACTCCCCTCATTAGTCCAGCACCTGGCTCTGTGTTTAAAGCACCCATCAAGCAGAGCAACACAGGAAGAGGAGAGCAGGTATCACTGATTCCTTAATCTGAGAGCTGCTGCAACTTATTGCTATAAGGGGTCCTTTCTAATTTACTTCTCCAGCAAGTCCCTCTAGTAAACATAGTTTTTAAAGAAGGGAGGGTGGGAGAGAGAGGAAAGCAGGGATGCTGAAGTCCATCGGGAGGCAGACAACCCTGCCTTACTGATGGCAATGGCACAGTTCCCATTATCTTTGACAGAACAGAAGCCGTCCCCATGACTCAGAATCTTGGCAAGCTCTTGCAAAATTCCACGTGACTGAAAGGAGAATGACTTTAAAAAAGAAAAAAGGGGGCAACACACCCACCAAAACAAAATTGGACTCAGTTTACGCATCCGACCATTCCTTATGGAAATGGAAACTAAAGTTGTGTGTCACAACATAGGTAATTTGTGGTTATTTCTCTTTGCCGTTCATCTGCAGCAAAGTTATTTGTCGAGTCAAAAAATTCTCTCTGAGATACCTGTGTATGTGTGTTTGAGGGTGGGGTTGCAGCGGAAGGGGAGACGGAAACAAGAAAGAGATATTTAATTAAAATAGGAAGGCAGATGGCCATCTTTTGTTAAATGAGTTATTTTGCACATGAGTCACACACTGTTAAACATTTACATGTTTAGGAACTATATACTGCAGATGGAAATAACGCACACGTTTTGAAAAGAAGTCCGCTGAGTGCAGAATGCCTTTCTACAGAGAGTCAATCCTAAAGCACTTTTCTGATTAGCCTGCCACTCCTTTACGGACACGGCAGCACGAATACCCTGGCAACTGAAGCCATCAACCCAGCATGATTCCCGTTCAATTCAGTGGAGAATACATCAAAGCAGTAAAGATTATACATACTTCTGAAACTAAATATTTGATTTTTTAAAAATGAAAAATACTGTAGTTACAACAATTTAATGCTTTTTTAAAGAGAAAAAGTTAACTAAATAAAAGAGAATGGGGCTACAATCTTAGCACCCCTTATCTGGAAGTTTGTCCTAATGAACTAAGTGGGACATAACCTCTGGTTAGGTTTTCACTGTAAGCCTGTAAAACTGCAATCCTATACACACAATGCTAACTTATCTGGCAACAAGGCCCATCGAGTTTAGTGTCTATGCAGAGAATTACACTAGGTGGGTGATCTTTGGCCCACTAGATGTTGCTGAACTACAACTCCCATCATCCTGGGCCACTAGCCATGCCTTGTGGGGCTGACAAGAGTTGTAGTTCAGCAGCATTTGGAGGGCCAAAGTTTCCCCGCACTTGGGCTATGCTGGAATCCAGTGAGGAAAGGCCTTAGGCAGGAATCAAATACCCATTTAAACTTCAATGAACTCTGAGAATATAGAATCCAAGCATGCCACAATCTGTTAGTAAGGATTGGCTGTGTATCACTCTGTGTTTATAGCCACAGTAGGGTATTTCCAGACCTTGAATTGATTCAAGAGTGAGACTTCAATCCTATACCTACTTACCTGAAAGAAAAGCCCCACTGAACTCGAGGACTTCTGAATAAAAAAGTGTTCTGTAGAGGAAGGATTCCTGCTTGCGCAGTAGGACCTCAGCTCCCCCTCTCCCTGCAGACCTCCTAAATCTGTTATGCCCCCCCAAAAAAAATTTGGGAAGAGTACGGGGCACACATTAGGAAAAGAGAGTGGTGTAGTCCCATTTTTAATGTATTTTTAATCTTTTGTTGGAAGCTGCCCAGAGTGGTTGGGGAAACCCAGCCAGATGGGTGGGGTATAAATTCATTATTATTATTATTATTATTATTATTATTATTATTATTATTATTGCATGGTTACAACTCTTACTTAGTGCTGCAATGAATTCAATCTTTTGCAGTAACAAAAGATACTGAAAGACATGTGATCTGAAAGAGTGGGTGTGGGTATGAGTGTGTAAAGCACACTCTTGAGCCTTGCCTAACTTACATCTGTGGCACATGTTCACACATGATAACAGACCATTCTCATTCCGCAGAAAGATGAATTTAACCCTTATTCTCCTGGCCCTTGTCAAAATGCCTTCATAATCTGAAATATGAAGTTCCAGTCTATGTGTGATTGAGCAAATATCATTATGCCCAAACTTTTATCCTAGCTGATAATTTGACTTGACAGAATGTCTCAGATAATTACACAGCTGCTTTTGCCATTGGTTGCCATAGAGCAAAGTTTGATGACATCGGGCTATGGATTATGGGTTCTAACAGAGCTAATATGGAAATGAAGCAAATCTGCGTTACGGAAAAAAATACTGGTGAGGGTGGAATTCTGATGCAACAGCAGGCTAATTTTTAAGCAGACTGTTTTCCAAACTTTACAGAAGAAACTGGCAAATTTTGAAAACAATCTTTAGGAGACATCAATGACCAAACATCCTCAGCTTTGCCAAAAGCACTTATCTTCCTTCTGTCTTTTTCACACCCCTAGGATGTAGGAGGCAACACACTTTGGAAGCCAAGAAACAGAGCAGCTAATGGGAAATTACAAATCAACTAATTTCCCCCCTCAGATTTGCTTTATTATTTAAGCGATGTGTGCATGTTTAGAATTGTTTTGTGTTTCTAGCGCGAGACAACATTGGCAAAAGGAGGAGGCATACTGGATCAGGGACAAAGCATGATTCATCAGGTACAGGTTTGTTTAGAATGGAAAATTAGGAAATTAAGTGCTTCAGGTTTTCAGCAGCATTTATGCACCAGTTTGGAACGCCACAAGCCAACGCATACAAATCACAATCTCTCTTTCATAAATGATCAGTCACAAAATGGCTGTTCCCCACCCTAAGTCATTGGCTGATTGACAGAGATGTCACACACCCATGAACTTTCTAGTCAATGAAGAGGAGGTGCCTGTAATGACATCTTGACAATCTGACACAGGGATAAGAACCTTAAAGGTAAAGGTAAACGGACCCCTGACCGTTAGTTCCAGTTGTTTTTCTTTCTTTTTCTTTATGTTAAACTGTTCTGAGTTTCTTAGAGAAGAGTGGGTCTTAAGTGGAATAAATAATAAATAAAATGCCGTTTCTAAGAGCATAAAAGAGAAGTCAGCCACAGAGCACATTTACACTGAAGCCATAGACTATTCTAAGTGCTATAAATCATTCCAGTACCGGAGACGTCACACATGCCTTATTGCAGTTGAGCATATGTTTAATGTACAATCAGTTTTACTCAGAAGATTTCTAGAGCTTGAAGATACTAAATTATAACATAGACCTATGACCTGCCCAAGAGGGCAGAACTATTTTCCAATCCATCTTCTACGCAAAAATCTATCTATTTAATATGGACCACAAAATGTACATTTAATAAATGATATTAAATGCTATAATATTCTATAAAAATATTTATACGTGGTAAAAGTGATTTGATTAAAAAAACAGCTTCCTATTGTCCTGTGATTGTTAGCAGATCTCTGTTTTCTCATCAACAAAACTGAATAAAGGCAAATAACTTTGAAAGCATCACAAGATGACTTTTTAGATTAAGTTTCACTCTGTCTTTGTTACTCATGTCCATATATCTATTCCTATTGAATCGGCTTTTCACATTGTTTCTGTGATTTTGGGTAAAAATCCAGCGAAACGTAAGCCTGAAGCAGTTCCCACTCCCCTGTTCATCAAAATTTCCTATCCTTCTGAAATGTTGCAGGCTACTTTCTTAGAGGCATGCCATTTTCATGATAAAACTGTTGTCCATAGGATCAAAGGAAGGGAATTGAATCCACCACTTCCAAAACCCAATTTAAAGATGCCTGGCACACAGACACACACACAAAATATTTGGATTCATTTGTCTATAATTTGGTAGACATGAGCCATTCAGGAGGTGCTCCCAAAAGGGGTGTGTGGGTGGGGAAGAATCATAATTTTTAAATTATTTCTCTATCATTGTGAATGGAAGAGGCAATAAGTTTTGCTTTTCTGAAATGAGAATGAGAACTGGATCCTCAGGTGAATTGGAGGGCCTCTGAAAAACATGTATCAATGTATGCTTTCCAGTGTGCTAAATTGTTCTCCAAACCTAATCTTTGAGGACAGTGCAAACCCCAAAGGAACATAAGAGACTGTGCCATACTCTGTCAGATTTTTGGTCTATGTACCTCAGTACTGTGGGACGCGGCTGCCTAGGACTTGCCAATCGCATGGCGGTGGTTCGAATCCCCACGGTGGGGTGAGCTCCCGTCTTCGGTCCCAGCTCCTGCCCACCTAGCAGTTTGAAAGCACCCCTAAGTGCAAGTAGATAAATAGGTACCGCTTTATAGCGGGAAGGTAAACGGCGTTTCCGTGTGTTGCTCTGGTGCCGGTTCGCCAGAGCAGCTTCGTCACGCTGGCCACGTGACCCGGAAGTGTCTGCGGACAGCGCTGGCTCCTGGCCTCTAGAGTGAGATGAGCGCACAACCCTAGAGTCTGTCAAGACTGGCCTGTACGGGCAGGGGTACCTTTACCTTTACCTACCTCAGTATTGTATAAACTGACTTGTAGAAGCATTCTAAGGTTACAGACAGGGGTGTTTCCCACCCCTACCTGGGAATGCTGAAGAATGATCCTCAGATTGAACCTTCAGCATGGAAGGCAGATACTATGCCCCTTTGCCAACAGGAATTCCTAATGTTTACTGCCAGATGGGAGCTATGGCGTTCTATGGAATTTTTTTTTATTTCAGATGCCGAACCAGACTTAGGTACTATGGCTGTACACTTTGAATTGAGGGCAGGAAACATTTGATCCTTCACCTAAAGCAGAAAAATATCTTGGACTGACCCTGGTAGGAACAAGAAAGTTTTGCAGAGTGCGAGGAAAAAGAAAGCTAGACTGTTTTCACATGTAATCTCATCATCAAACTAGATTCAACATTGTGTGAAATTTCCACGGCACTAATGCATTTGAAAAAGCAAATAGCAACTTTTGATTTTTCTCTGTGGCAAGGAGAGAAAGAGTTAAACCCTACCCCCTTACTTGCCATGATCCTGAGGCTACCCCAGGCTTCCTCAGGGCTGCTATTTACATAACAAACGAACAACCAACCAACCATGCACATTATTCATGCAATTAACAACCAACCATGCACATTATTCATGCAATTAACATCATACCTAGTTTGGCCCCCAGAAAGACAACATAGTCATGTTCAGATGAACTTAATGCAGTGAATCATTCTCAGCACTGCCCTTTTTCTTGAGTTCTAGAAAATAATATACCCCAATATATCTGCTTTTTCCGCACACCTAACATGCTAGGGAGATGTTAATGTCTGAACAAGTCTTTCCATGTCCCTGAATCTGACATTATAAAACCCAAAAAGGACATTACAAAACCCAGACATGTTATAAGAGCAAGGAAAAGTCAAGAGGATTTTTGTGTGATGCACCTAAAACACTGGCAGGAAACTTTCTGGAGAGAAGGAGTTAAAACTATAGCCAACGGCATTCAACACATTATTTATTGTAGGAAATCTTTGGCCCTGTTTTACAATGAGGGGGGAAAGGACTCCATTAGCTTCCTACTTTGTTGTTGTTCTTGTTTAAAACTCAGAGGCTGTTTATAATAAGCTTAACCTTTAAGAAAAGATGGAAGACATCAATGCTTTTATAATTTAGTAATTTCATAAATCCAAGGCAAATGCAAGAAAAATGTTCTCTTTCCTCCTCCTCCTCCTCTTTCTATTGTAATGGGGCTAAATTAACTTAATCCAAATATCCTTGAGGCAATGAGAACATCCTTTTTCATCATGACAAGCCAAAACAAGTGTTGCTCAGTACTGCAAAAAAAGTTGGGGTAGGCAATCCTATCTCCATGTTTTCATCAAAAGATCCAACTCCTCCTCCTGTCTTTTAATCCATTAATTACACCATTCAGCTGCATCCCCACTTCTTCTGGCATGGAACACATTAGCTTTTGAAGCCAAAAGGGGTCTCATATAGCATTAAGCGAAACAAGCATTATTCCTTTGGGTTGTTCCCTCCCCCCTTAAAAATTCTTACGAAAACAAACCAATACATGCATGGCTAATACTACAATATAGAAAAATCATCACATATTCTTGTATCAGAGCAATTCCTAGTTGCAAATCATATTTTGAAGGAAGCAGTAACATAGGACAATGTGTAATATAGCATCTTGCAGCTCAGTGATATGATCTGAAACAACCACAAACAAATGTGGAGCAAGCAAGAAGACGATGGCATTTGCAGGTATCCTCAATCTCAAACTACTTATGTCATACCTAGGGACAGGAAGGAGTTGATAATTTAAATATTCAGTCCAAAATAAATCCATTACTACTACAACTAATAAATAATAAAAATAAAAAAGAGGAGTATTGACTGGATTTGTACTACAACCCTAATCACTAGCCCAGTATGTGCAAGGACATACCTGGTTGCAACAGCAAGGAATCATTTCTTCAGCAGTGGAGTATCTCCATAGATGGGTGATATTTAACGAAGTTTTACTCAGAGGAGACCCACTAAGATTAATTAACGTAACTAAGGTCCATTAATTTCCACAGGTCTACTCAGAGCAAAACGAAGCTGAATGCAACCCATTCAAATTATCATTAAAATAGAATACCTCGTCAAATGGCCTCTGTAAAACTGTATCTTGTATTATCTGCAGAACTCAAAGACTTCAGAGTAAATGACATATTTATTATCCACTCATTGTAGTGACAGAGCAGTGCCAATTTCCATGCTCAGAAAGAAAATTGCTGTCCCTGGTAAACGTTATATCACTCTCTAAGGAAGTAATAATAATAACCCCTTTTGACTTGCTTACCTGCCAAAAGTTTCTAAAGCAAGAACAAAGTTCCAGTGAACCATAGCTGGGAGTAAATGTAGCTCCCCGCGCTATTTATTATAAACAATTTCGTACTAAAGATGGAAAATCAATATTACACACAAACAAAAGTGTTCCATGGAAAATGTTACAAGCAAGTTAGCACGCTTTCATTACAGTGTGATGGAATGCTGTTGCTTTTATTCTTTCTCTTTTTCTCTCTTCCTTGTACATTTTTGTGTGTGAAGTCCCCCCCTCCCCGCCCCCAATGAAGGAAAAGCTGCTAAAAGAACCATAATGACTTCTATGTGTTCAAATGCCCAAAATGTGGAAGAAGAAGAAATGTCTTGGTATTTCTGGGCAAAAGGCAAGTAGAAGTTCATTTTATATTAATTATATCTAGTTATACAGAACAGACGATAGTTAAAAACTGTCTAGGTCAAAAGAAGGAAATGCTGTTTGCTCCATTAAATGAAAGGAAACTGAAGCTTTTTTATAACTAAAACTGCAAGGAGCAGTTTTGCCAAGGTACTAGATCTATCAGGACCGAGTGGATTTGAACAGGGTGAGATCTCAGCAACTGAAGCCTGCTAACCTTAAGCTCATTTGGAGACACAGCTTAATTGATTTTCACCATGTAGGTGGAGCCAACAATCAACAAAAACATTTGTAAACTTCTCCCACCTGCAGTTAAACAAAACAAAACCTGGTTTAGTCAACAATATGTCTGATACCAACACCTGAAGCCAAAGACCAATGGGTAGGGAAAATATTAAAAATGTTGATTACTAACATCAAAATTAGGCCCCACATATCTAAAAGCCCACTTCCTTCCCTACAGAAACTTTCTGGTGCTACTGACATAAGTTCCAGCACCCTTGGAGGTTTGGTGTGCATGTGTGTGTGGCCCAGGAGAGGAGCTCTCCCTAGCAGCCTCAAAGCTGTTTCCATCGTGTGCTAAAGATGCACCTCCTTACCCTGACCTTTGATAACTGAGAAATATTTTAAGGGTCAACCCTATTACGGTGGACCTTCTGAATGTGAATGTAATTCATTCCAGGGGTCCGTATGTACCCCGACAAATCCACAAGTAGAGGTGCCACTTCTGCACATGGAGCAATAAGAGTGCTTCTCCCCATGCACGAGGCGCGCAGAGCACTTCTGCGCATAGGGCGAGACCCAGAAGAATGCACTTCTGGGTTTGCCGCATTCGCAACCCAGAAGTTAAGTTACCCGAAGGTAACGTAACCTGAGAGTCCACTGTATTACAATTGTAAATTGTTCTAACTGATTTCAGTATTTCATTTTTATGTTACTGTAACCTGCCCCGGACACTGTGTTGTTGTTGTTGTTGATTCAGTTTATTTACCACCCTTTATCAGAAGATCACAGGGTGGTGTACAACATTAAAAACACATTACAGAACATCGATGTTAAAAACATAATGAAAAGCATACTGATGGACAGCCTAATGATAAAGTAATCATAATAACAGTCTTCTACCCCCCCCCCTCATACTTTCAAAGGCCATAGATTATTTAATAGCCATAGGCTTGGGTAAGGAGGAACATTCTTGCCTGACGCCTAAATATCTGTAAAGATGGCGCCAGGCGAGCTTCTCTGCGAGAGCATTCCACAATCAGGGAGCCACTACAGAAAAGGCCCATTCTTTTGTTACCAGCCTCCAAACCTCTCTAGGGTGGGAGCATGGAGAAGGGCCTCAGATGACACGCACACAAGTCCAGGTCGGTTCATACGGGGAGAGGCGATCCTTAAGGTATTGAGAATCTGAGTGGAGTAAGGGTTTATACTAGCACTTTGTATAGTGAACTTAAGTACAGTCAAACCTCTTCTTATGTCCTCCTCCATTTGCGTCCATTTCGCCCAACGTCCGCGGCAAACCCAGAAGTAACTGGCGGGTTTGCCACCATCCGTGCATGTGCATGTGCATGAGATTGCCGTTCGTGCATGCGCAGGAGCGGGCAATCGCCGCCCGCACCTGAGCACAATGGCGCTTCTCCCAGTGACCCATTTTGACCTCTGGACGGACCTCTGGAACGGATTATGGTCACAGGTAGAGGTTCCACTGTAATCTAATAAGAATAAGAATATCATCCTATAGCCTCCCAAGTACCAGAAAGCAGCAAAATGGATGCTGCAGAAAATAACATTATATAGAGGTGTTAAATTACCCTCAATGGATAAACTGGCAATGTGGCTAGTAAGTGGAAAGGGCCGAGTGGTCAGTCTACAGGTTTCTTCAGCACATTTCGTTTCTACACTTGGCAAGGAGTATAGGAGAATATTGTTCTGCTGAGCCACTGTAGAAAGCAAATGCCAAATTCACCCTAAAAGAACTGACCCAAATGCTTCTTGGGAAAAAAAGTATGCAGCAATGGAGAACTATTATAGAAACAGTACTTCGCAAGAAGCACCTGCTGACAGAATGCAATAATAAAAAAAGCAGGAGGAAATACAACGTAGCATCTCTCCATCAACTAGGATCTAAAATTATATTTGCCCCTCTTCCCCAAAATATCCACGCCTAGAATTTCATTAACAAACCAGGGGATTCTTGCCGTAACATCTCATTGTGGAGCACTAAAAAGTTAACAATAGAACTGTGGACTCCAGTGACCATGGCAACGGTAGCTAATTCTCCTTGTCCAATCATGGTGGCGATTCTCTCCCCACGGCTTGAATCAGTTACAAAACAAAATTCCTTAAAATATCCCCCCTCCCACCACACACACACACTTTTTTTTTTAAAGCCAATAGCCTCACAGCTAATCTGCTAATAGGAAATAATCTACAGCTAATATACACATTCCAGGACAGCCGTGTGTTTTCTTAATACTTTGTTTCACGGGCCTCTTTCCAAAGAAAGCACAGTAAATATAGAAAACAGACATTCATTAAAAAAAATAATACTACCTGGCCATTAGTAATGCCAAAAACTTGCTGTAACTTGCACTGCTCTTAAATGGCCTGTTAAAACCGTCTGGAGGGGCAAGACTAGATGAAACAAAATACGATGGAATTAGATCTGCAAAACCCTAGTTAACTATCGGGCAACACAGCAGTGTGTGAAACCAGACGTATGAATGCGCTTGAAGGATGCATGTGAGCATGAAGTGTGCACATGGGGGTTGCGCAGAGCTGTGCATGCCGGCTACACCTCCAGATTTCCTCTCAGCTCTGTCCATGGCTTTCCTGCATTGAGCAAGGAGGTCTGAGGGGGCATCTCCGCATGGAGATGGGTTGTGAGGCTATGGCTAAGCCAAATGCTCAACAGATATCACCGCATTGGCCGTGGTTACGCACATCTGTGAAGCAGAAACAAAGATCTTGTCTGAACTAAAGGGACAAATAGTAGGTAGCAAGCAAGCATGGAATACAAAATTTTCCCCCTCCCTGCACACATCTGGATGCCCTGGCCATTTGGATCCCCCCTAAGCATGCGCAGGGATCTCTGGCAAACCGCCGTCATTGGGAAGAGCTAGTGCAGTGACATGGTGCCAGAGGAATGGCAAGACTGGCACTACTCCAGCATGAAACCCTCACTGCCCTCCACACGGGTAACACGTAAGTAGGGCAACTAATGGACTATTTTCATCTGTGAAATATGAGAAGTTTGTCTGTCTATCTGTGGCAATGTTCCAGATGCTGAAGCAAATTAGCGATCACTTTTCAAGCTCAGCTCTTCAACTTTGAGGGCTTATGTACCAATAGAAACTACAAAAGAACTCATGAGACTAGATGCATCCTCTGTCTGCTCATTCCAACAAGAGATCTTCAGAGCTACAAACACCTTGGAACAGCCTTTGGTAGGAACAAAAAGTTTTCATTTTCTAATGTGTCTTTTAACCATGGATACCCACAGGGAACAGTTAGGCTGAAATTTGCCAATTTTGAAACTTCAGGCCAAACACAAAAAAAGAAAGATGAGAGATGAAGAATGACAGTTACAGGACAGTTTCTGTGATATCAGTTCTTCAATCCCACCATTCTTCAGTACTATCCATCGGGGTTTTTGTTGTTGTTGTTGTTCTCCTGGCTGGGATATTTTCGCTTAAAAGAAAGCCATGAATGAAGAAGAAAACCAATTTCACTGTCCTACAACTTTAGTAAGGGATGTTAGGAACAGCAGTGTGGCTTTCTCCCCATTTCATCCCTTAAATGTTTTTTTCGCCAGTAGAAGCACCACATATAATTTTACTTGCAAAGGAGGGGGAGCGCTAGACTTTTAAAATGCACACACACACTTTCTCTCTCTATGTATATGTGTTTGTGTGTCTCTGTCAGTCTATGTGTGGATGTCAGTGTGTGCGTAGACACACACACACATATATACATACACACTCACTGTGCACACACACACACACATGTATCTCCTTCTATAGGGTGTCTCTTTGATTCTCCTTAAATCACTTTTATGATTTCAGTAGTCATGGAAACATGATGCAACTCTTTATTGCCATGACAATCTGACACAACTTTCAAAAACAGTAAGTAGTGTTTTTACTCTGTTTTCCAATTGCTCCCAAGGAAACAAGCTGTTATTTACTTCTGTGACAAAATCCATCCATACCATAAGAGATCCAACGTCAAGGGGGGGGGGGTGGCGGCACATACCATATATATCAGGCAATATTTATAGTGAAAGCTAAAATGAAAAAATGTAATTTAGTAATTTACACACCAAAATAACACACAAATCACCTCTTGTTTTCCTGTGCCATCTTTGCTCATTTCCTTCTTTAAACTAAAGGATTTCTTCCTCAGCTGAAGTGTACATAATGTCGCCTAATCAGCAGGGGGTGCTGCGTATACAAGTTTTACTACAGTTTATTAACACTGGGCACCATAGAGCCAATGCTGAACACTTGCAAGATCCATTTATTTCAATGGCAGAGTTAAGCATGAATGTAATGCTGCTCACTGAAATCGACTTTGAAATGCTCAACTTTGTCAGGGTCACGCCCTTCAATTTTAAATAACATTAACACCCCCTCAATGCTCAGTCATGTGTCAAATGCTAACATTTATCCAGTCTCCTACACCCCTTTAATTTAATGAGCACGATACAAAAGTATATATGTGAACTGTCTGGCCTTATATCCTTCCAAGCCTTGTATGTTTCCTGTGTCTGACAGTGTTTAGTGGTGGTTACAATAAAGGAAACCTACACTAAGTCATAAGACAAACAAGTTGTGATCTCTTGTCACCCACAGCCACTTTCTGGTAATCAGAAAGAAGTTGTTGTTGTTGTTGTTTTTGACACTCTTGGCTTTCAGTAATGAGTCTCTCTTGCAACCAGCAGGCTGCGTTAGTCTCATGGAAAGAATGGCCTAGCATTTTAATACACTGCTTTAGAGGTTTCAAAGCACTTTAAATATATCGTCCTCAAAGTACTCCTAGCACCCAAGTCAGGTAGGCCAGTGAATTTACTGAAGAGGCAAAATCTGAACTGAGGACTCTTCGGTTCTCACTAAACGAGTGCCACAATGGCGCTAAGTGCACACAATTGCTCTGTTGCACTAGATCAGGAGTCGGCAACCCGCGGCTCCGGAGCCGCATGTGGCTCTTTTACACCTTTGCCGCGGCTCCGGGGCGGATACTAGCGAGGGAAGGAGGCGCACTGTGCACCCTGACACTGCCCACTGTGGCAGGCGCTGTACTGGCTGTGACGTCGCATGGGGGCGGTGCGTGCGTTAGTCACGCACCGTCCCGATGTCACCTTCCCGCCCGCCCGCCCGCCCGCCCGCTACATTATAAGGGGCATGTACGCTGGTCACTGTTTTGAAGGGGAGTGAAGAACACACACACACACACAAAAAGGTAACTTATTAATTTAACGTTTATTTCTATGAGGAGGAGTAATTCTGAGGTGTCAAACAAAGAAATAATTTTAAAAAGTGACAGGCTCATCACAGCTATCTGCCAATCACCCATTCCCACTACCCTTCTGAGTAATACCCCTCCCCACCTTCTCCCTATATAGAAGGGTCTGGAAACTTCTGTTTCAGTGTATCTGAAGAAGTGTGCATGCACACGAAAGCTCATACCAAGAACTAACTTAGTTGGTCTTTAAGGTGCTACTGGAAGGAATTTTTGTAGTGACAAAAAAGTTATTTTTATAATGACGAGTTTTGAGGCTCGTCATTTCGGAAACGGGTCCAAGTGGCTCTTTTTGTCTTAAAGGTTGCAGACCCCTGCACTAGATTGAAGTTACCACCATCACTGCTTGAATGACATGACAACAGTGCTAATCATGAAGAGGAATTTTAGTATCTTCACATTTACTTCCCAAACACAGAAGGGTAGCTTGGTGTACTACTTTGCAGTTCTGATATGGTGTGTAGTGGCTAGGGTGTTGGGAAACCACTACAAAACCCCACTCCCTTCTAGGAACCTCTGCATAAGGCACTGCCTCTCAGCAAACCCAAATCCACAAGTTTGTTCACAGATACAAGAGGTTCAGTGCTGCAGACATTGGCTGTGTGCTGAATGCACTTTAAATGTATGGTGTGGATCTGCCCTTTGCCATCCCACACAATACACTTACAAGTGCATCCAACACACATTTAAAGCACACAAATCTTGATCACTTGGACCAGAGGTATCTGAAATCACACTGTAGGAGTGGACAGCACTCAGCACATGTGGCTCTTGAAGATGCTGGTTCAAATCCTGTTTAATGACAGCTGCCTAGGTGGCCTTACAGAGGTCACTCTTTTTCACTGAGTCTATCTTTATAGGGTTGTTTTGAGAATTAAAACAATGGAACAACCTTGTGTTGCAATCCATCCCAAACCCTCCGGCCAGGGTGGAAAGGAAATCTTAACAAATATTTTGCTTCTGTTTATTTTCAGTCACCTTATTAATAAAAGCACTCGAGAATAAAAAAGCAAACAGTTTCAGAACACATGTGAGCCAGTTTGTCTTACTGTATGCATAACACATACTAAAGAATTATGCAACCAGCAAGGATGAATGAGTATCAGGCACCCTGCAATGGAACAAGTATCTGCTTCCAAAATACCTAATATAAATCTGATATGGTTTGATTTGTGACCCCAAACCAGTGCTTTTTTCTGGGGGGGGGGGGATGCAGGGGTACGTATACCCCCTAAACCTTTTGTGAATCTAAGTATGGACTCAGTGAGGGGCAGTGTTTCAATATGAGTAGGAAAATGAGAATACCCCTAAATATTTTTTTTAGAAAAAAAGCACTGCCCAAAACTATACCGCTTACTTCTTCCTCTTCTATCTCTTCACCCTGGCATTTCCCTCCTAGGGAAAATGGGAGTGGGGGTGAGATTTTGGCAGAAACAGTCTCTGCCCATCCCTTGCATCTGAATCTCTCGTGAAATTTTGGGAAGAACCAGATTTAGTTTGGAAAGATTCAAAGGAAGCCTGTGGCTTGGACATCTTTTTCATTTCTCCATATCAGCCCAATATGTCTTGAGATTTCAGGTTTATACAAATTTCTCCTATAGGTCCTTTCGGTGGGGAAACAAACAACCATTAGCCATGCAACAGTTGCTTAAAAACACACCCCGGCAGCGGATGTAATGGTGTGGAAAGAGTGTAGTTTCCAATCTCTGTCCATGCTGGAACTAAGCACTTTCTAAAAATGTCTAACAACCTCTTAGAAATTCCTTGAAGCAAAACAATAATGCTTTGATTGGCCAAGTGATACTAGATATCACCCAGACCTGCTCTTCCCTCTCCTGGGCCCCACAATTCCAGGAGGCATTGCAGGTCGGCTCCCAAAGGTGCCATCAAGACCTGAAGGCAGGTCTTGGGACTATACCTTTCTGCTTCAAAAGTGCTTAAGGGTGCTCACCAAACCTTAACTGTCTCATAACTTCCTGCACCTACCCACCATTGTGCCCAATTAACATATTTAATGACTACCACCAGCTAATGACACCTCCAACACATCAGTACAGAGTAGACCCATCAGCAAAGTCAATCAGCGGATGAAGAAATAATTCCTGCTGGGTCGTCAAAAAGCAGTGTCTGGACACTGTGAGTCAGTCCGACTAACGAAGAAGCCAGGAGGGGGCGGGGTGGGCTTAAGCAGCCTCTCCTTGGCACTAGCGCCATGTGCGACTGCACACTGAAGCCACTCGCCAGGCCTCCATGTTCCCCGAGCAGCCACAAAAGTTTGGAGAGCAGCAAGCAGGGGATTGCCATGGCAATATGGATACCTGAAGGAGTGTCTCCACCCTCATCTTTCTGCCCGGACACTGAGGTCCAGCGCCGAGGGCCTTCTGGCGGTTCCCTTGCTGCGAGAAGCCAAGTTACAGGGAACCAGGCAGAGGGCCTTCTCAGTAGTGTCACCCACCCTGTGGAACGCCCTCCCACCAGATATCAAAGAGAAAAATAACTACCGAACTTTTAGAAGACACCTGAAGGCAGCCCTGTTTAGGGAAGCTTTTAATGTTTAATAGGTTATTGTATTTTAGTGTTCTGTTGGAAGCCGCCCAAAGTGGTTGAGGAAACCCAGCCAGATAGGCGGGGTATAAATAAATTATTATTATTATTATTATTATTATTATTATTATTATTATTATTATTATTTTGGTCATACAGGAAAGCACTGAAACTTCTGCTCTGCCAAAATTTTCTCTGGCCTTTTAAATTAATAAGAAAGGAAACTGCATTTGAAAATGATCATAGGGGAAGGAAAATGCTGGTAAAATTCTGATGGGTGTGGTACAGGATTTGTGTCACACTTAGCATATTTTTGAGGCAGCTGAAAGGGTGTTTGTAAATGTGATGGATCCTTCTTTTGACAAAGTTTATCCTTATATATTAAAAGCAACTTTAACATAGGCGCCACTAATCTCTTAAGTCTGTTAAAGGCACCTTTTCTTTCATCTGCAAATCATCTCAGCCGTAGTCTGCACTCTGTAGCCTTCCCAGATGCCTGCACTTCAGTAAAACCCCACCATAAAGTAACTCCTCCCTTTGATTTTTTTTTTCAGATGAGGAAGATCAGGCAGCTAGGGAGACTGCAGTACTGGACAAATGCTTACTGGAAAGACAAACCCACAAATCACTCTCAGCTACCTTGTAACAATAAGGCAAGCTCAAAACTCCATAACCATTGGAAATCTAAAGAAATTAAAAAATACAAAAAAAATTATAAATGGAAGCCTCTTTCTCAAGGAAAGAAAACTTTAAAGAGAAGTTGGAGGTCAAATACTGGTGTAGTGCTAACTTGGACCCCACGTAAGCTGTTCAGAGCTGAGTAAGTATAATAAATAGGAATTGTGAGTTGTTCCCCCTGTGCCCTACTCCAAAAATGATCCAGAGTAAATGAATTAATGACCCAAACTAATCCAGACTTCACAATCCAGCCATCTTGCTCACAGCATTGAACATAAATTCTGGATCAGTGGATTCTGATGATGCCATCCAAGGTGCCCGAAAGGGGTTCAAACTGAAACTGATGGCTGAAATCTCCATTTCAAAGTTTTCTGCTGCCCCTAATACATTACCATCTTTCCATGTGCTAAGAACTGTGGACTCAGATTTTAACAGCAGTGTCTATAACCATATGATCCTCCTTTTTGGTGCTACTTCACTGGCAGCTGCATGTAACATTTGTTAGGAACTTGGAACTCCTAGAAATGTTTTCTTGACAGGCCCTCTAGAAAATGTTGCTACAGAAAAGTAGGACATAGATGCTCAATTCCTCACTGCCAGAATTTTTTTTGGCAGGCATAGCATCCAGATTTAGAATGAATGAGTAAATATTAACTAAGGGGAAAATAAAAAGCAGTCAGAGACCATTGCCATCCTTCTGGGGTGCAGTAAGCAAGCAATGATGTGCAAGAACAAAGGACAATGTCTAAGGTCAATCTCTTTATAATGTTGACATACAAACATTTTCAAATAGAAAAAAAATTACAGTATCTATCTGAATATATGTTTAATGGAAAACTGGAAGAGAGACTTTTCAGCAGCTGTACCCAGGCTCCGGAATTCCTTTCCAGGGAGGGTTTATCTTGTCCCCTTTTAGGAAGCCCTTTGCATCATTATTGACTGCTTTCTCACGGAATCATTTTTAAGTTGCTTAAAATCTCTCTGATCAAATTGTTTTTAAGGCTGCTGCACTTTTTTCATCTTTTCACTTTGCAAGTTTTCAGTGGGCCCATTGCTATTTTACAATTGCTTTGATTATTGTCAGCAGCTGCTTTGAACCCTGTTGCAGAAAAGGTGGAATTATTAGCATTTTTGATGAATAAATGAGATCTTTGGCAAACATATATTTGCAGACCTTTTTGGATATCTTGACGATTACTAGAAAACTTGTGGAAATGATTGCCAACTGCTTCAGTGATAAAAACATGTGCATGCATGTTTTGTAGTTAAAAGGGAAAGGAAGGACAAAACAAAAGTACGATTCCCTGAATGTACCTACTAAGAAATGAACCAGAAAGCATAAGTGTAAGTGAAGAGGAATAATAATGGCTTAAGGACACCCGTAAATGACTCTAACTCCGGTTGTGTGACTGATGTGAGTTTCCTGTTGATGGTATAGAAGGTGTTGTGCAATATTCTGAGAGAAGTCCTGGAGAGCAGATGGTGACAAGTGGTCAGACTGACATATGGAAAAAGGGACAAGGCAGACAAGAAACAAGGACAGGGGGACGTGCCCAGAAGGAAGCCTGTCATCGCTGAATAAATCATCACATTTAAGGTTCTGATTAAGTTATCAGATTGTTTCTTCCTCCTTGCATTTTTGAAGATGTTAAGAGATGGAAATGTGCATTCCGCTCTCCCTGTTCAAAGATACCCTGCTGTTTAGTGTTGCCCTAGCATAGGTTCTGTAATGGTTCTAGGGGTTGCTCGTGCGTAAGTTGCCGCCACTCCTGGCTAGGTTACCTGGTTGAACCCTTTCTGTCTGGACAGCCTTTCACTTCGTGGCTGTCTCAGTCGCTGGCAGAATCCGTCAGTGGGCGTTTCTTGAACATCTTCCAGCAAAAAAGTTCTTTGACGCCAAGTCTCCTCCTACTCTCCCTGTGCGGAAGTCTTCTGCACAGGGAGGGTGTGGGCAGCGGAGTACCCGTGCTCTCCCCGCTGGTCTCCGGTGAAGAGTCCTGGAGCCTCCTCTACGATTCCCCCATCTGCCCCCCTTCTCCACTGGTGTTATGCTGATTTCCTTCCCCAGCAGATGGGCTGCCTCTCTCCCTACTGGGACCCTCTCCGGCATCCCTCTGGAGCCTTCCCTCCACCTCTAGCTCCGATGGCAGTTCCCTGACAGGTTTCAATACTGGGATATACACATATTTCTAAGGGCCCAGATGCTAGCAGAATGTGAACAGATATTCTATTGAGGGTTTTTTTAAAAGAAATTGTGGGTGACATTGGGGATAGCGATGGGACATTCTCCTGATTTAAGTTGCCAGCCTTCAGAAAGTATTTGTCCCAGGGGGCAAGGGACGACAACACGCAGATTGCATACACTGGCAACACCTCCTCCTCAGCCTGCTGTGGTCTCACCAGCTATGTTTAGAACATGCATTTCATTTTTTTAATAAACAAACAAACAAACAAACAAATTCAGAATAAAAAATAAATCCAAATGTGATCAAACAAACAAACAAACAAACCAGACTGCAAATATTCAAAAGGAACACAGAGCACAGCTATTCCTTGGTGGTAGTTTTTAAATCTCAAATCATGTTGAATACAAAAACTCGTTTATTGGAAAATGTAGTTGGAGCTTGAATGTTTCTTGACTTCAGCCTATGAAGGCTTCACGTGCAACCTATATTTTTTTCATCGCTTGATGTGGAACTTTTATACTGCACCTTGCATGTTCAAAACATAAATCCTAGGAAGAATTACATTGAATTGTGATAATGGTTGTTACAGGCGATGTTGATAACGTCATGTTAAATGAATGAAATTAAAAAGCAATGAATGTAGGAAATGAATGAATGATATAATATCCAGAATGTAAGACCAGAATCTCAGGATATGAGAGCTGTCATGTTGGACTTCATTTAGGGACAGTGGTGGCTGTTTATCAGTGGGAACTGACACTTGTCACAGCAGAAGGATCAAGAGGGAGAGAGGAAGAATGCCTGCCCTTACTGATAATTGTTGGAAGGTGGCGGCGGTCCAGCAAGAAAAAGCTTCTTCAGCATACTACTAGGACAGTAGCTGACTCACTAGCCAATCCAGCACAGGATGCTGAAATCAGTGAATGGCTGCTAATCTATCGGCAACCTCATGTTTGCTGGTGCTTAATAAAAACTCCTTGACTTCCTGTTTGCCTGGTAAGGACAGGAATCACCCACCCTTCTTGATTACTCTTCCAGTGGCAGTCGACACATTGCACTGCTAACAAGAGCAAGCTAGATATGCATAATATGCTATTTGAAGTATCTAAAATAAAAGAAAGCCAATGAGGTTGAGGTTAAAATAAGCATCTGTGTAGGCTCTTCACACCCAGGCTTCTGGTAGCATCCCAATCCACCCCTCTGGAGTAATAAGAAACTGGGAATTATGATAAGACGCTAATTCCCTTGTGTGAGAATGTAGATTACCCAGCTGGAAAGATAATGTAGATAATTTTGTAGGGAGACTAATTACCAGTAAAGGCTTATACAGAGATGGCTGACTGTCAAGAGGGAAACTAGAAACTGTATTTTGAAAAGAAGTACCCTAACTCAATGAGGCCATCATGATAAGCAACACAGTTTTTGTGGGGAGGGGATAGTTTTTGCTGCTGGAGTCAACTCTTCAAATTAAATAAATTTATATGCAGCAGAATCCAGCTATACCTTGCACACATTATACAAGAGTAACTATAAATTGCAATCACCATGGCTGGTCAAACATATTTGAAAATAACCCTAACTCTAGCTAAACCACCTTTCCCATAATTGGTGCCCAGATATCTTAGACTACAACTCCCATCATCCTTGAGAATTAGTCATACTAGTTGGGGATGATGGGAGTCATAGTTTAAAATCCTGGAGGGCACTGTGGTTCAGTGCTTACATGCATAAACTGTCATAGGCCTGAGCTCCTCCTTCCCCTCTCATCTTCTTACACAGCTGGGAAATTGTCTTTCACAGCATTTAGTTTCGTTTTCTCCTAATCTCGGTTTATTATTGCCTACTGAGAGATTGTGGTTTATCAGAAAGTCTGGGTCAGTTTCAAAACAAGCCAATTTCAAACTGTGCTTTCCAAAGCTAGCTTCTGAAACTAACCAGCATTTGTTATAAGCCACAATGTTTGGTTCACACGCAATGACAATCAGAGATTAGGGACAAGTGAGATTTACGTAACTCTGCCAAAATTCTTTACCCAGCCATGAAGAGGGAGGAAAGTGCAGAAGTCAAAGTCCCACTCAGACTTATTCCAGCTCATACATGTAGCAGTGGTTTAGAGTTACTTAGGATTAAATGACACTTAAATCCTATCAATGAGATTAAATCCTATGAAAATCAAAGTGGCGCAGTTTGTAAATAATGCTAAACCATGGTTTACCACTACATCCTGAAATACAACATAGAAGATGCCAGGAATCAAAGAGTAAGTTAGGGGCTTTGTTGAATGACTTGGGTCATTTTGCCATTAAAGTACAGCACAACAACTTTTAAGTATACAAAAATACAGCTTCCACTGCAAACCACATAAATTCAATTAAAACATATGTGCACTATTAAACCACAGTTGCCAAGTGCATCTGACTGACAGTGGCTGTTTCTCCCTCATCTCATATAACTCACCATACTTAGAACCAAACTATGCTTTCTTATCAGTGGTTGGGATGGAGGAATAGGTGCTGATGAACTGCTTGACACCATCACTGTAGGTTTTCATGGAACAATGAGGCTGGGGGTTATCCATTTTAGCAGGGGATACCAATATTCACCCCTTCCTGTTTCAGGAAGATTTGTGTAGAATCCCCTGTTAAAAGAGGCACCATTTTAGCAGTGCTTCCTGCGCCATTTTAAATGGAATCCTTTACTAAAACGTTTCGAGCATATGGCTTCCCTCAGAGAATCATGGGAACTGTAGTCTAGCCCCCAACGGAGCTACAATTCCCAACACCCTTAACAAACTACAGTTCCCAGTCTTCTTTGGGGGAAGCCATGTGCCTTAAATGTTTGGTGTTGATGTGACCAAAGACTCTGGATAGATACAGTGACCATTTTGTCACATTTTCTGCCATTTTGCACCTAATGTGTGATTTTTAAAAAAATTCTTATCACTTGGCAGGCTGATAGAGATAACCAAAATACAATGAGGTGGTGGGGAGAGGTTTTGGCACATATGTATTTTACTGCCATAATTGTACAAACTAGCCCTAGTATACTATGGCTATCACAAGATCCTTCCAGGCGCAGGAATCATGACCTCATCTCACCTATGCTTAAAGTTTAGTTATTATGTGTGAAGTGAAACGAGGCAACTGAATGGACCATGAAGTCTAACTCAGAAGAATACTAAGTGTGCTATTGATGTCTGGTAGATTAAGCTAAGTCTTTAAACACAAATGTGTTTAAAGAAGATACATGATGAGGAATAAATAAACACACCAGAGTCATTATTCCATTTCAAAAAAACAACAACCCCCCGAACATTATCTTCTTAAAAACAAAGCTCTTTTAAGAGCTCGAAAACAGAATCAACCCCTCCATGTCATCTGGCAGAGGAAAAGACTTCCGATTTTACGGTCTGTAGGTGTCTCAGTGCCAGGCACTGTTAATTTTGTTTTTATTTATTTATTTCCCTTTCAGAAGTCAGAAACTTAGCAACATATTGAGAAACTTGCTTTGGCTAGGGCTGCTTTTTTTCCTGCATTGACTCATTTCCTGTTTTTTAGATGCAACAGAGTAGAAAGATTAGGACATGGAAAAAAAGAACAAGAACCATCACCTTAATTTTATTTGGAAGCTTATCCAATCAAAACTACTTCCCTCGCCTCACCACTACCCCTAATAAAAAAGAAGAAATGGAAAGGGGGAATAAAACATCCAAGGGAAAAGAAAACTTGGGAATGCAGTGAAAAGATAAATCAAATATCTTAAACATCTCCATTACCTCCTTCATTGTGGGTTTTTATTATCAGCAAAACTGGAGTGCTGATAAACAGTTAAGAGAGATTTGTGTTGTGTATATTGCTCTTAAAATGATAAAAGCCCCACACTATAAAAATCAGCAAGAGCATCTTTCACTTTGGCTGTGCCAAATAATGTCTCAATTTTGAAACTTGCTTTGAAAGTGACACATTCAATGCAACCAAACAAACTATTGGGGAAAATGGCCACTCTGCACAACGTTAATTTTATTTTGCTGCTGTATAGTACCTTTTCATTCCTCTAGTCACTGCTTAGTGTTGGCTCTGTTTCAGTTATTTTTCTTTGCTCTCGTTTGGCTCCACGGACATTCAGTCCCACTGGCAAACAGCATGATTTTGTTTATAAATGCCCATTATCTCATCGCGTCAGACAAAATCATGTGTTTCTCCATAGCCAATCAGATTAAAGGCTCCTGAGCACAGGGAGAAGGAAGAAAGGAGTATAGGGAAGAACACCGACGAATGCTATCTCTGCTTTTCAGCATTCATGAAAGAAACTACGAGACGGAGTTAAGTAGTTCAGCTGAATCCCACTTTCAATATTCTATGTTCTCATCCATCCCAAATGATCTTTCTGATGGGTGAAGGGAGCATGGGTACGACTTCCAAAATTAAACATCACGGATGTTTAGAAACTTTTAGAAACTTTTTATAAGGACTTTTCCTTCCCTACAATCCACCTAGGGCAGCATGGTGGGTTGCTGGCTGTGTCTCCGTGCAATTCACTGGGATTCTGTAAACATCTTCTGAGCAGATAGAGAAGGCTGCACTTTGCATTCCTTTCTCATTATGGTAAGGCTGTAACTTATACCTCTGACTTATCACAGCATTGGGAAACACATGTTTTCCCCTTATTTGGAAGTGCAGAGCATCTGGGAAGAGGAGAGAGGGACGGGGGCGGCGGCAAGGCTCATTTCTATGCTTCATGATACCAACAGTGAACAGATAGCATAGCCAGCTTGACTGCCAAAGTTGAGCAGCGTACATGGTAAAAGCAGACATGGTTTGAGTTGAGTCTGTTTCAATAGCTCAGATAGGATGTGTGCTGAAGAAAAGAAGACTTAGCAGAAAACAGAACGGTAGAGCTCAGAGAAAAACAACAACACACAATTTCTTTAAGGGTCTGGTTAAACACTCTAGCCGGTGCCCCACATTGGCTCTCTACATTTTATGCAATTCCACACTTTATGCAGTCATCCTGCTTACTGGCAGTGCACTGGTGTTTCATCACAACAAATACTTACAAGTGTTAACATGCACACATAATTAAATACCTTCTACCCAAACCTGGAAAGCAGAGCTCAAGATATGTTCCCAAGGTTGTATATGTAAACATTTACCCACATCATCTAAAGTGTGCAATCCATACATCACGTTTGCTGTGGGAAACATCCGTGTATCCACACTAATCAGGATTTGGTGTGTGAATTGATTTTCACTGCAGCATCAAGGGCAACCATACTGTGAGTGACTCTAGGTAAAGGAGAAGTAGGTTTTGGAAGAAAGACATATAACTCATACAGAAGCACTAGAGCCAAATATCTCCAATGAACATCTAGTCACAAGAACATCTAGCCTACCACTGAGCTTGTGTTTGGAGGGAAAGAACAGCATGTATGTATTAGTAACTGTCCTGGTCAGAGCAGTAGAGTCAGTTTGGATAATTGGAGGCCTGGTTTTTATAAGGTCTAACCCATTACCTCCTTCATTGTGGGATTTTTTTTTTAGTTTTTGGAAACTCTCAGACTTTATGTCAGAGATGGGAAACTTTTTGCCTTCCCGATGTTGCTGGACTACTGTCATCCCTGACCACTGGCCATGCTGACTAGAGCTGGAGTCAAACAGCATCGAGAGGGCCACAGATTCCTCATGTCTGCCCAGCTCTTTGTAGGCAGTCCTCTCCTCTGCTTTGGATTGTTTGTGTTTTTTTTTATCTCTACATGTAGCACTTTTAATATTAGCATTTGTAAAAATCTTGGTTGCTAGCTCCTGCACTTGGCACTTTTAAGGAACTGGTTGCTGATAATATTACTTATTAGAATCTGATTGCACTGGAAAGTTTTACAATTTCTGATTCTGTCATGGGACATATATTTCAAAAAACAAATAAATGAATATAAATTGATCTTGCATTTTAATTAATAATACTGCTTATTTGTAATTAATCAAAACGTTATAAAGTATAATTGGAATGAACTGCTTTTTAAAACTGATGTATTGAGCTTTGAAATGAGCTGGTACTACATTTTTATTCCATGAATGTTTTAATATGTATTCCTGGTTTTGTGTCGTAAGCCGTTTCGACACATCTATATGAAAAAGCAGCATACATGTTGAAATAATAAGAACAGCAGCAATGATAATATAAATAGATGGTGGATTCTTTCCAAATCCCATTGTGTCTTAGTGTTTTATCTGCACAACAATAATAAATAGCTCTTTCTCCTTTGTCTCATCTATCTATGAAGCAACCTTTGAACAAAGTATCTATTGTACTTTTCAGAGTTTGCATCATGGATTAATTCCACAGCTGATATTGCCTGAATTAAAATCAACTCTCTAGAGTGCTCAGATGCTTTTCACTTTTCCTAAGATACTGGAAGACAGCCGTGTAAAATTCCTGCTGTTCCAAACAACTTTCAGATACACAAGAGGGCAGATACTACACACAAATTAGAGCTGCATAATAAACAAGAGGCTGGAGGAAGGGAAGGGAAAACTTTTTAAGAAGACCACGTTGCCATACCTTTAAAACTTGAGACGCCCATCTATCTCTGCTTTCAGTTACAGAACAATCCTATCTATGCATACTCCTACTGAATTCAATGGATCTTTCAGGTGAGTGAGGTTGGGATTGCATGTGAAAATGTAATTCAGTGTTCTAGAACAGCATTTGCCAAAGTGGTGCCCTGCAGATGTTTTGGACTACAGTTTCCATCAGTTGTAGCCAGCACATGCTGTTCCTTAATTTCAACCACAGCCACTGCCAAGAGAGATGAGAGAGCGATTAGCGGCAAGATGTAACAGAAGAACATAACAAGAGTCCTGCTGAATCAGGCCAAGGCCCATCTAGTCCAGTATTCTCTTATCACAGTGGCCAATTACGTGCCTGTGGAAAGCCTGCAGGCAGATCCCTATTGCAACAGCACTCACCCAACATGTGATTCCCAGTAACTGGTATTCAACAGTGAAGGTAGTTCAAACATGAAAAAGCATGTTCATGCTTCCAAATTTAAGCTTTTGTCCAGTTGGTACATCCTGGGAATAATGTATCTGCTATTAAAACAAGAGGCAGTTGATTTCAATGGAGTAACTTCCTTTTAGCTGTCCAAAAGTGAAATTACATCTTTTCTGGCAATTGAATAAGGAAACTGAAATACTAATAGGAAGACTGCTGCATAATTCACCCTTTTAATTGTGCTGTTCAGTGAAAAGCATAGTGATGGACAGGACTCTCTGAATGCAATCCTACGTCTACTCACCTGGAAATAAGTCCCAGGTATGTATCTGAGCAGGCATGTAGAAAATTGCACTATCACTTGGGAATAAGTTTTGTTTAACTCAACTGGATTTTCTTCTTAGCGTTCAATTGTACAGAGCAAGGAATTACATTCTCTGTAGTTCTCTACAGAGAGGGAATGCTCTACCACTGAGTTACAGTCATTCTCCAAACAATGGGTGTGTTTACTACTTGACAACCATTGCCACGTTTAGTTCTCTGTCCAGCACTGGCAAACTTTAAAGGAGCCAGAAAGAAACTGGTGTGTGTGTATGTGTATGTATGTGCGTTTTGGCCCCATACCTGAAACACCTCATGCCATGAACAAGAGAGAGAGAACATGATATTATTTACAAGCACCACAGCAAACGGCCTAGTCAACTCAGACCATAAAAAAGGAAAATCTCTAGTGAAAGACATTTCATTATGCATAAGGAACATGCCAAATAAAATATCCACAGCAAGATATATCCAGACACTGAAAATCACTTGTTCGCAGGAGCAAATTACCGATTATGAACTACTCATCTGAGACGTAAACTTTACAATTAATAAGGGCTTTTCTTGTAGATGCTGCCACAAAGCAAAAATGATTTTTTTCTGTGGAACAACTGAGGAGGATAAGACTGCTGTATGCAGCAGTCTATGGGCCATGGAAGGAAGGGGCAATGGCGGGGGCAGGGGAGACTCTTTCAAAGAGATTCTTAATAGTTGCTAGACATTTAATTACAGTAATTACATAAATTATATCATTTTATACTTACCAGTTTAGAAAACTTGGGCTCCCCATTGGCCAACCAGAGGCCAACTACCATTCTGTCCATTTGTGAGCCCCTGTAGCAACTGCCTCCAAGAGGGGAGGCAGAATATATCCATCATGGTTAGTAACCATTGATAACTGCATCGTCCATGAATTGGTCTAATCTTCTTTTAAACCTATCCAGATTTGTGGTCATCATTACTTAGAATAATAGAATTGTGGAGTCAGAAGGGATCCTAAAGGTCATGCAGTCAAACCCCTGCAATACAGGAATCTCAACTAAAGCACCTATAGCAGATGGCCATCCACCCTCTTCTTTAAAAACCTCCAAGGAAGGAGAGTCCACAGCCTTCTGAGGGAGACAGTTCCACTTTCAAACAGCTCTTACTGTCAGAAAGTTTTTCCACGTGTTTAGTCACAATCTCTTTTCTTGTAACTTGCAAGTCATTGATTCAGGTCCTACCCTCTGGAGCAGGAGAAAACACGCTTGCTCCATTTTCTATGTGACAGCCCTTTAGATATTTGAAGATAGCTATCGTATCTCCTCTCAGTCTTCTCTTTTACAGGCTAATCATACCCAACTCTCCTCAGCTGTTCCCCATAAAGCTTGGTTTCCAGACCCTTTATCAATTTGGTCACCCTCTGCACATGCTCCAGCTTATCAATATCCTTCTTAAATTGCGGTGCCCACAAATGGGGACGGTACTCTAGGTGTGGTTTGACCAAGACACTATTTTCCCCTTGATCAGAACAAATTCTTGTGGGAGCAAATTTCACTGTGTGAAAAAGTACTTTATTTTGTCTGTTCTGAATCTTGCAATACTTAGCTTCATTGGATGTCCTGAGTTCTGGAAAGGTGGTAGTTCAAAACATCTGGAAAGCACCAAGTTCGTGGAAATGAACACATCTCTTGTTGATATATCTCCTGTATAACAACCCATTTGGCCCTAACCTGTTTTTCATGAAATTTGTGGATATACACATCATTAATCAAAGCTGATAGTAAACAGTATCCATGTCAACTCTTGATCATTAAATGTGCAATTGTTATGTCATTAAGCATATGAAAAGCATGGAGCATATTTGAATTTCCCTACAATAGCAAGCAACCCTCCTCAAAAACCCCCAGAACCAAACCCTTGATCTTGTCCTACCACTGTCTCATTACCATTTATTTTAGAGGTAACTACAGTGGTACCTCGGGCTAAGTAATTAATTCGTTCCGAAGGTCCATTCTTAACCTGAAGCACCACTTTAGCTAATGGGGCCTCCTGCTGCTGCTGCGCCGCCGGAGCATGATTTCTGTTCTCACTCTTAAGCAAAGTTCTTAACCCGAGGTACTATTTCTGGGTTAGCGGAGTCTGTAACCTGAAGCGTATGTAACCCGAGGTACCACTGTAATAAGATCACACAGGTGTGAGTAAACTGTTCAACTGTATTTCTCGTCTTAGGGAGGGAGAGAGAGATTAGAAACCAGAAAAACAAAGAAGTAAAAAGAAATGGGGGGAACACCCCAAAAACAAAGAGCTTGAACTGATTTCCACTAGCCAATCATGCCTGTTCTATCTGTCTGTGAGTAAATCTCCACGAATTGTTCCAAGGTTGAACACAATAATATTGGTACGGATCAAAGAATGTACGTCTTCCTGTGTGAAGCTAAGAGGCCGCAAGTTTGCTAGTTTGTCTAAAACAATTAGAGTTGGGATGAAAAGGAGAGGAGTGGGCACAAAGACAAAAGCAAGGCAGCTGATTTCACTTTGCAGAATATTTGATGGGGTCAAATTAATAACCGTCCGTGGCCGAAAACAGTCTACTCTTTGTCAATCGGTGTCAAATTATGCAAGGTGCTGGCAATTCTGGTTGTCTAACAAATCAGTACCGGCATACATGACTTCTAGGCTGACGGCTGATTGATTCTGGTCATTATTTGGACTGATCTCTCTCTCTCCTTTTTAAAGGAAATACACATGGAATCAATCTCTAAGCCAGATGTTTGGTTTTGTTTTTTTACTATGAACCACTGTGCACAACGACTCATCTCCTAGCAATCATATTCTGCCCTGCGACCCCATACAGGCTCTGATCTCCTCTCTTCACTAATACAAAGGCATCTTGGAAAAAAAATAGTACAGGAATCTATAAAATATTCTGCTAATACTGCTGTCATCTGAAGAACTTTTTACAATGCCATATAAAGTTGACAGATAATGCATGCCAGTTTTGAGATCAAGTTTTCTTTTGGGACTCTGGCCACTGAAGGAAGAAAGCAGATTGGGAAGTAACAGTTATTGCGCTGCATAAATCATAAGCTGTTACCCTTTTAAGACACTCCACATTGCCAGCACCACATTTAAGAAGTGCTTATCCCGTATGACAGCTCATACTCATGTAGCATACACACACTGGTCCTGACTCTACCTGGGTCTACAGGAAACATGATAAACACCTTTGCTTTCTGCAAAACATAAAGTATTTCAACAGTTGTAGCAATAACTGGAAAGCAGCCCTGACTGGAAGTGTAGTGGGTTTTGTTAAATACCACACTGAGAGAATGGTTGAGTCAAGTTGTAAATGATGATTCACCATTAATACTGTAATTGGAAGGTTCACTTCACCTGCAGTTGATTTACAAAAATACAAACCTCAAACCACAATACCCTACTCTCACTTCTGAGAGGTCATTAAATCTGTCTACTATATACTCCTCATTTGTTGAAAATAAAAACTAGATAGAAGGGATGTTATCTTGGCACTGGCTAAACAGTTCCAGCAGTGTCATAATTTTATTTGATATGCATTTTGTTGTAATGTTCATGAAATGAAGTACTAACAATAATTATTTCAAAACGTTAATACTATAATGCAAGCTTTGGAAAGCCTGACTAGCTTTTCAGATACCTTTTAATCACATAACTTTCTAAAGAAATGCCTGAAGTAACTGAAATTCTAGTTTGAAGTCTTGTTTCCACTATTGTATTTTACTCCAAGAAGCCCCATTTATCCTAAATAGAACCCAATAAGGCAGACATGTATGTACAAAATATATTTTTTTCAATTTGATCCCATTGAGATCCCAAGATGAAATTTTGCAAGTAGATTGTAGAAACATTAAATAAATATATATTTTTGAAAAATTAAATCTTTTTAAAATTTAAAATATTGTAACTTAAATTTAAAATTCAAAGCAAGTCCATCTTCTGACATATTATATTAAAGTCCACGAAGTTCTGAAGAGATTGGCGTTTTTAGTTTTGACTTATCTCAGTGCTGGCCTGAGCTTTTAAGATTTTTGTGCAGTCCGACAAGGCCAAAATTGTCATTTAATATTTTTTTTCAAACCCTCATAACTAAAAAATGGGATGAGATAAAAAGCTAAAATTTTAGATTTAAACTTACGTTTTGAGAATTCAACACGTGTACAAAAATATTAAGAAAATTGGATGACACGAGGTAAAAAAGTTGGATCACTTGATAATGAATGACCCGACAATACAATAACACAAGAAGCATCCTTCCACGGAGATGCCCACATCTAGCCCTTCACATTTTATCTTCTTACATTTCCATCTGACCTTTCTTTCATAATGAAAGACCCATCAGACCCATACCTGCTTAGCCTCAGCAAAATGGGTGGCCTCATGCCTCTAGATCACACCCTTGGACCAAGGCACAAAGGCAAGGGGAGATGGGTGCATGTCCTTTACGCTTCCTCAACCTCTTCTTCAGCAGCAGACCCTAAAATGTTGGTCTTATTATCAGAATGCTACTCCCTAGTTGGAGCTAACAGACATGAACAACAAACTCATGCAATGTACTTGTGTCTGGACTGTACCACTTCAGCCTACAGGTGAAGGAACAAATATTTAAATTAACAAAGAAATGAACACACCTTCATGCGCGTGTAAAAGCAGCAACTTGGTACACTCTAGCAAAACACGATACATTGCATTGCTGATCATAGAGAATGAGGTTAAGGAGTGCTTTCCTCCCATATAGATGTGTGGGTATACATCTTTAAATAATATATATAAGAGAATGGCTTGTGGAAAATGTCTATCCAATACTTTTACGAACCCACTGTACCTCAGGCAATAAATTGACTTTCCATTTCTGAATAACTGTCCTGTCACATTCCATGCATCTCTCAGACACACAGGAGGAAACCCCCCCCCCCCCGTGATTTCTGTCTTATCAGGAGTGAAGAAGAACTATCTCCCAGTTCACACTTCTTACTTCTAACTACCTGGGCTGTTTAAATGTGTTGATGGACTGTCTCCCCAAGCGCTCCTTGTCTATGTGCTGAAATGCCATGTTCTCATCTCTCCCTGCACTCACCCCAACCCCCTCTATGTGTGCACACACACAGATGCAGTTATACAGCAGGTCCTCATTTAAATAACAGGTCTTCTCCCTGCCCCCAACTCCCTCCTCTCAACCTGCATGAATAAATATATTGGTTTTATGTCACTGGAAAAAGTCCGCCCTTTTGTCACACCCCTGTTACCCTTTTGTCATCTTCCTCATTTTCCCCCGCAGAACAACATGAGTGGCTCTCGCAAATTACATGCAAGGTTTGCAACCTCTCTTTTAAGTTTGCCTTAATGTAGCTGTGCTGTTTCTTTTGCATGCGACTTACCTATTTCTCCTTCATCCATTATCCTTAATCTTAATAAAGCTTTTAAATGGGAACTGCATATGCTGACAAGCCCAGGGATTGTACCAGGTTGTTTTGCCTTGAGATTAAAACATGGAGGAGCAAAAGGGAAACAGGCAGGTCTCGCTCAGCAGTGCCTGAGGACTTTTAGCTGGCAGTTGCCTCCCTCCCAGTTACAAATTCACAGATCTCAAATCCCTGCCACTCAAAGCGTTCAGGAACTTGAGGGGAGATGGCAGCAATAAATAAAACAGATGTACTCCAGATAGGGTAGGTTCCCTCCACAATATATATATTTTTGTTCTTGGAGGTTTTAGCAAAAGGTGGCTTTACCCACCTCAAATAAACAACTGGAGCACAATGCTGGTGCTGTAGTCCCCACAACCAGCCTGGATTAAAGGTTTGCATGAAAGAATATGCTTCCCTTTGAACTTTGGGGACAAGGAAAACACTGGCTCTATTTTCTTGTGGTCCTCCCCTCCCGGCCAATGTCCACATGACATCATCATCAAAATGCCAACCTGCTTTTAAAAACAAAAACAAAACCCCCCCATCAATCTGGGTAGCCTTTTACTGTCGGAATTTTGTGAAGTTTATAACCCATTATACACCCACAGTCACCAGTGGTGTGGGAGCCCATGCTGGGGAAGGGCAGTTTGTCATGTGTGCTGACATCTTGGTGGGTGGGGTCTATTGTTAAAGCCCTACTTCTGTTAGCTCCTCACCTGAGCATTTTCTAGGCATTTCGGTGCCTGCAAGCCAAGCAATACGAGTGCGCTCATTCCCACTGACTACCACATGCTGAAGGTATATTAGAATTTCAACAACTCAGTTCAGAGAAGCTGCAAGTATGCTCATACCAAGAACTAACTTAGTTGGTCTTTAAGGTGCTACTGGAAGGAAAAAAAATTCAGTTCAGAGAAGTTCTTCTTTCAAGATCTCAGCTAGAACAGGAAAAGTAATGAATGGCTGGTGTGTAGTTATTGAAAGGAATGGGCCAGAACACACAGCACAGAAATTCTATCAAAGACAGACTACTGATGCGGATGGGAAACAGTGGCGTAGCTATGAAAAGCATAGGTGGAAGCCACACATGTGTACCATTGCATGCCAATCACCCACACAGGAAAAAAATGAATCTGAGTGACCCATTTGTGAGATGCGGCTGCCATCGAAAAGCACCACTCATTACAAGGTGGTGGACAGTGGGGACAATTCTCTGGCCTCCCAGCTGCTCACCAGGAGGCAGTGTGGTGTAAACCATAATCCTATGTGCCAATGTGTGGGCTGGCCTTAAATCTTGACATCTGCCATCTACATCCTTTGCTGATTACTGCATCTCCTAAATATATAATTCCATTTTGTAAAGGTTTGAAGACATTAATATGAGACAAAGGCATGCTTGGCAGAAGCAAAAGGCAGAGAGAAAGAACACCCAAGTTTTATTTAAGTCTGAAAACCTTAAGGAACCCCATGAAACAGCCGAATATTTTGAGTGCTTTGCTCACTAGCGTGGCTTAACCTTCAAAGTTCTTATTACCATTTAGATAGATATTCCTAGCTGCAAGTATTCAAATAGCAGCAACTGCTTTAGATTACATAAGCGCTAGACAGATGCAAGAGAAATGCACGTACTCCCCTGGAAAAAGCTTCTGCATCCTTAACAGCTGTGGAGTGTGACCTTCCATTAAAAAGAAATTATGCTACTTCATTTCCTATTTTGCTTAGCTTTCTAAATCCCTATTTCACATTCTTGTCCTGTATCCCAAGTGCCCAACCATGAAAAAAAGAAATGTGACATTTGCAAGACCTAGATTCTAACCTACATTCCTTGAGGCTGCTTTGTTCTGTGTACCACAGTCATTCCCAGGTCCTATTGGACAACAACTCCCATCAGCCCCAGCCACAATGCCGAACGATCAGGGATGAAGGAAGGTGCTGAAATCTGGGACTCTCAATCAAACTCCATTAGCGTTTTAGAAACTGTGCAGAATATATATTTTTTGGAAGTTATACTCTCTACCACTGGGAATATCAGCAGAATCTGGGTGACCAACTATTAAGGCAAGAGCAGCTATGCTCAATTAAAGTACCGTACATTCTAAAAAAATGCTACTATGCCTATTGAGCATTTTCCTACTATGCTCTATATGGAATTGGGTGCTAACCAACTCTGGATGCAGCTTGTAAAGATGTTTTAGACCAGGCATGTCCAACTCCCAACTCCTGGCAGAGCTCAGTGAGCTTTTCGGGGGGATAAAGACCCAAAGTTGTCGAGCTTTTTGGGGGGAGAAGGACCCAAAGTTGTTCAGCTAGCTAGTTTTCTTTCCTCTTTCTTTCTTTCTTTCTTTCTTTCTTTCTTTCTTTCTTTCTTTCTTTCTTTCTTTCTTGAGCACGCGATCGACCATGCCTCTTTTAGACATGCCTCTTTTAGACTATTATTATTTCCCAGAACCGACCTCTGCTTTGCCCTTGAATAGGTGCGAACTAAGGGTTTGGCTCTTCTGGATACAATCCAGAAAAGGACCTGCAACTAATTAGGTTTTCCTCTTGGTATCCACTCTTGAGGGCAGAGCTAGTTATCTGACCAAATTCTCAACAGCTTCCTTAACATATGTCTTTATTGAACTGTGTTTCCAAGCGATGCACAATGCAGTCTTGGATGGCCCTTACAAGGTCCCATAAGCAGACATACTTTATATTTGTGTTCAACCTCATGAGAAAGACATCACTCATTATCTGTTAGCCTGCCCATTTATATAGAGACCCAAGAGATCAATTTCTGAAACCTTAGCTCACAAAACTAAGCAGGTACGCCCTAGCAGAAATGGTCCAGTTTCTTTTGAGTGACAATAATAGTTTTGTAACACACAGAGTGGACACGGGTGGCACTGTGGGTTAAACCACAGAGCCTAGGACTTGCTGATCAGAAGGTCGGCGGTTCGAATCCCTGCGACGGAGTGAGCTCCCGTTGCTTGGTCCCTGCTCCTGCCAACCTAGCAGTTCGAAAGCACGTCAAAGTGCAAGTAGATAAATAGGTACCGCTCTGGTGGGAAGGTAAACAGCGTTTCCGTGCGCTGCTCTGGTTCGCCAGAAGCGGCTTAGTCATGCTGGCCACATGACCCAGAAGCTGTACGCCAGCTCCCTCGGCCAATAAAGCGAGATGAGCGCCACAACCCCAGATTCGGTCACGACTGGACCTAATGGTCAGGGGTCCCTTTACCTTTAACACACAGAATAACCCGGGGGGGGGGGAGGAAAAAGGAAAAAGGAGTTAGATAAAATCACTATAATTTTTGGTGGTGATCTGGAGTTTTAATTTGAAATCAAGCTGGATTTGAGTTTGGTGGCGTCTCTGATAGCCTCTTATATTGTGAGTGTTGGCTCATATTATGGATGTATGATCTGTATTGTTTTATTGGTACTGTTGCTGCGAGTTTGTCATGGCCCTTGTCTAGAACAATAGACATATTGATTAATATAAACACATGAATCAATAACCCTGTTAGTGTTGACACTGAGATTTAACACCTGGCCTGCACCAGGGACTCAGGTAAGATTACAAAAGAGAGTGATGTGAAAAAGCTTGAGTGGAGGCTTACCACGCTGGCTGAGGTTGATGGGACCTGTAGTCCAACAACATCTGGCAGGCCACATATCTGCAACCCCTGGCTTAAAGCAATAATAAACCATTTGTATTTGGCCTCCAGGCATCTAAGCTTAAATAGCAGGGGTCCAAGGCAAACGTAAACCTTGGCACTTATATTTTAACAAAATCAGCAGTGTTAACATTCACTGAGGGGTCGTTACAAGCTAGTTCCCTGAACACAGAACTGACAGTATTTCTCTTTGGTTTATGTACAGTCGTCCCCCCCCCCCAAGTGCTTGAAGTTTAACAAAAAGCAAATTAAGGATTCTGCACTCATGTTCATTTTTGTCCTTTGCTACAATCTGCTGTGTGAGCTACTGCTTTGGCAGTCCCCTCATAAGGATTCAGAGGTTCACCAAGTGGTGCAGAACGGCCTCAAAGGAAGTCAAAGGGACTTTTTCCATTTAGTCCAATGGAATTTAGGTCAGGCCTGACACAAATGTGAATAGAGGGGTGTGGTGATAGCCAGGAATGCCTTGATGGCAAGAGCACAGGTCTTTCAAGGCCATTGCTTTTGCAGACTTGTAATCCCGTCACAGTACAATAAGACGTTCAGGTGACCAAGAGTGTAAAACCGTACAAGTATTTATATGTGGTATTCTCAGAGCCGTCATGGCCAAAGTATTTACCTCACTCACAGGGACTGGCTGGAAACCGAACAAAGTTCTTTCGAATCAGAGTTATAAATACATTTTGGTGGAAGAACATTTCCCTTCTATTTCCCCTTTGCTGCCCCTATTTATTCGTGATAAAATGCTAACTAAAAGTTGTACCGTATGCAAAGTGTTTTAACATGAAAAGCAAATAAATCATATCGAGGAGATTTAGACAGATGTGGTGCCATTTATGGAAATCTATCGTTTGTTAGTAAGCCACACATATAATCCAAATGCATCCTAGAAGCCCTCCAATTTTTGTTTTCATTTTGCGAAGAAACTTCAGGGCCTGTCTTTGATAAATGGCTAGTGATTTGGTTACAGTGTCTGGTTGAGATTGGGGAGACCCAGGTTCAAATCTCCCCAAAGTTATGAAGCTCACTTGATGGTAAAGTGGCCATTGTGTAATACTTTACAGAGGACAATTCTCTGTTCGAAGGGCTGACCAATCTTAAGGCCAGCTTAAATAATAGAATTAATAGAATTGTAGAGTTGGAAGGGGTTCCGAGGGTCATCTAGTCTAACCCACTGGAATGCAAGGATCTTAACTAAAGAATCCATGACAAATGGCCATCCAACCTCAGCTTAAAAGCTTCTACAAAGTCCACCACCTTCCGAGGGAGTCTGTTCCACCACCGAAGAGCTCTTACTGTCAGAAAGTTCTTCCTGAAGTTTAGTAAGAATCTCCTTTCTTGTAACCTTGAAGCCATTAATTCAAGTCCTTCCCTCCAGAGCAGGAGAAAACAGGGAGAGAGAGCAAGGACGTTGACTGCAGACAGAACAGGCACATAGACAACCTGGTCAGTTTTCTGCATTATGGCCATTGGGAATAGCTTCGGGATTCCCTAGTAATCTCCATCATGTATGGATTCGCTCTCAACCTGTTTAACTTCATCTACTCCAAGACAGGCTCCAAACACGGCTTTTGAGCCAAGTTGGCCTCCCCTGGGTAAATATTTAACAAAAGATATAGTGGAGTACCATACTGATGATACCAACTTCCAGTGATCTCTCCTAGTGCCAGCTAGAGATGACAGGGATTGAACTCAAGCCCTATGCTCAGCCACTGAGCTATTATCAAAAATAAATTATTTTTGAACTTCAGAATTCAACACGCATAGGAGAGTGTTAACAGCCTATCTAGCCATTGCCAATATTGCAACCAAGAAACATTCCAAAACGTAGGCTTGAGGGAATCAGAGAGGAGGTTGTTCTTCACTGCTCTTGTCACTTTAGAGAACTTCAGCTGATAAGTGCTCTTTTAAACTGCCTTCCTTCTACGTGATAAAATAAATGCTGAAATGAAGTAAATTGATAGCTTTCGATGCAGCCTAAAAATAAAAGTTATATTTGCAACCATGTTCCAAAGATTGCTCCTATAAATGTGAAACCGGTCATAAACTTGAAGAGTTGCTAACGGCTGAATAAATCATATTGAACATTGCTTACTATTGCCATAATCAACCAAAAAAAGAGATCCAAGTCAGGCTATAATTTTAATTACGCCCATCTCTATAATTAACCTTAATCCCAGATAATAATAAATAAATAATAGTGCAATGCTTAAAGCAAGAATTCTGTATTAATTTTCAATTATTTAATTGCATACACCAATAAATCACTCAAATTATCATTTTAATAACTCTCAAATACCAAAAAACAAAACTGCCAAAGGCTCTTTTACAATTTTCCTCAAAACCAAGGATTGAGAATGCTTATTTACATTTGTTTTACAAATGAAAACCAGCAGTTGCTGAATTTTGCTTCTACAATATTTTCTCCAATTACCGTCTCCTGTGTGCTTCATGAGGCCCCTAAATTATCACATGCCTTGCTCTAATCAGAGATGCAAGAACTGGAAGAACCTGCTAATAACTTCAGACTAGCTAATATACATATAAAGCTGGCCCAGTTTTGTTAGCAAGAGGTCAAGAGAAAAGTTTCTGGAATGTCATAAAACATTTAAAAAACAAACAAACACATTTTGTAGTCTATGTCTGTGGAACAGAATAATTCTTCCCTTCCATTTTCTAGAGCCATTGTGATCACTAGCAATGACCCCTGTGTTCATTCCTGTGAGCTGATTGTCTCCTCAACGAGAGATAACTCTGAAGTACCATTTATTTTACTTTGAATATTTATTACACTAATAACCCACTTTCTTTAGAAAAGCACATAGTACATTCTGGAGCCTCTCAGTGATAGTGATGATGATATTATTTATTTGTTTGTTTGTTTGTTTATTTTTTTATTTATACCCCACTCATCTGGCTGGGTTTCGCCAGCCACTCTGGGTGGCTTCCAACCAAATGTTAAAAACAATTCAGCATCAGACATTAAAAACTTCCCTAAACAAGGCCACCTTCTAGACTCTTGATCAGCTCTACACTTATGTTTCAACCATACATCAAAAAGGAAAGGGTAACTGTGTGACGTAATAAGAAGTAAAGGCAAATAAATCCATATTAGAGCAATGTCCTTGTTAGGGCAAACAAAATTTCACACATTCAGGTGCAAGCTTCTGAATTCTCCAGAACTCTTCATCAGGCTAGATAACAAAAATGGGAGAAAGAAAAAACTTGGCTGGTGGTAACACAAACAGTCTGCATCTGATAAAAGTCTTGAGACATAATGTGGGAGGATGGAATAGACATTCCAACAAGACTTCCTTTTAAAAAAGATACCATGCAGATATCAGGTTGCATAAAAGGTCTACTAAGAAGAAGAAACATAACCATGGCTGATTCTTGATCACAGTTGTTGCCTGATGAGCCCATCACTCCTGTTACTGAAGGTACATCACCTCTGTTGCTGGGATTTGAGTGTTACATATTTGTTATTTCTGCATTACATCGTCTTCATTTCTGCCTCCCCACCACTTCCTTTAGTAGGCCAGTGCAGAAAGCCTGGTACATCTAGAATTATAAAATCATAGAACTGGAAGGGACCACAAGGGTCATCCAGTTCAACTCCCTGCAATGCAGGAACCTCTCCATTATCACAAAGATCTACTTCTGGACAGACAAAATAAATGCACACAGCACATGGATGATGCAGTAATGGCCACCAACTTAAGATGGTTTTGAAGGGGGTTCTACAAACTCACAGAGGATAAGGTTATCAATGACCCCTAATTACCACTTGCTGGGAAACAGGAGAAGAAAAGTGATATTGACCTGCTTATTGGCTTTCAGTAGGAACCTGGTTGGTCACAGGATGCAGGATAAGATGGGGTTTTTGGTCCAATTCAGCTGGTCTCTTCTTATGTTCTCAGTTTTAATTTCCTTCTCTGTTGCTACCAAACCTTGGAGGACATTCAAGTTTCCAGACTGTCCTTTCATTTCCCATTCAAAAAATGAGTGCAGTATCTAAGCAAACATCATTTGTATATAAATGGCAGCATGAGCAGAATGTGATATATGCATTATCACTACTCTTTGAGCCAAACAGCCCAATCCAAGTTCTCTTTGTTTATTTCTTCTTCAGTGCATCAGGGATGTTAATGATGCAGACAGGAAAGAACTTTGGTCTGTAGAACTACGTTAACAGCAGCTGCAGAGTCAGGACTCACCACTTCGCAGTTCAATGTGGTTATATCGAAAGGTGTTAAATGACTGCTTTTCTACAAATTACAATGAATCACAGATGGTAAGCCAGAGACTGCAACCAGGTCACCCCAGCCCAACTCATTTGCAAGTGTGCAGAATCTGTACAGTGAGTATCTATCGCATCTTACCCTATCTAGAGTCAAGTATGCCTTTTAACGCCTTTAATTATAATTTGTGGCAAGGTGCTATTTTCAGAAAGAACAAATCATTCCAGTGATAGGAAGAGTTACTTATGCTATATATGAAGAATATAATTATCGAGGAGCAAAACCAACGGCACTCAGTGAAGATGCTCAAATGATGCTTCAGTTTGTGGTGGCATATTTTTACATTGGACTCTGCAATTATGCGGCACCCCTTTCCCTTTAGGGGAGGGATTTGACCACAAAGAAATACAGCGACAACGGAGGCTGTGTCAACATTTCCCTTCAAGTAAGAGGGTGTAGGCACATAGGAAGAAACCTTATACCAAGTCAAACCATTGCTCCATCTAGCTCAGTCCCATCCACACTAAATGGCAGAAGCTCTGCAGGGCTTCCGGCAGGGGACTCTCTCTTTGGGAGTTGCCAAAACTACATTGATATTTATTATTTCAAGGGGGGAGGAATGCATTAATACAGTTTGTTTTTCTGTCTCTAGCTTGTTTGTCATCTGTAAATAAACTGTGACCGGTTACCAATGCTGTACTTGAGTGACTTCAGAATCAAAGATTACACACTGCCTCAGTCATAATGAAATAAGAAGAAAGCACCACTATTTTAAAGCTATTAATTAAGGACACAGCTGAATGTTCTGCATCCCCATGGCATAAAGGCATACAAAGCTGTAACGGAATCCACTAGCACCAGTTAGAAATATTCCTCTCCCCTTCTAATTTGTTCTATTGACACCTGTACGGAAAGGAGAGACATCTCTGTGAGAGATTATATATTAAGGTGCTTGGTAGGCTACCAGAGTTCCCTCATTAAGTTCAAACTTGGAAACTCTGGTACTTTAAACTATGGTTAGTGAACAACACAGGATCATAAAATATGATTTGATCCTGACTTGTGTGAAATAACTAGAGATTAGCATAACTAGAGCTTCCCAAGTAATATATATACATATAAGCAGATTTTCAATTGAATCTCAGTTTAATCATTCTATTTTTTTGTTTTATCCAATTTTATTCTGAGATTTAAAACCACCAGAAGCCTATCACATAAGTATCAGCTGATTAATAGATCTTATTCACTAATTAATGGAGATGATGAAGCCCTCTCAAGTACTGTAACTTACAATATATACTCTTTTTTAAAAAGAAAAGAAAAGAAAAGAAAAGAAAAGCCCATAGGCATGCAACTGCTGAGCTGAGTGGCTGTTTGCAAGCTTCTGATCTATACTCTGACCTTGCTCATCTGATACGTTATATGATTTCTTTTTAAAAAATATTTTTAAAATTAAATATTTTCTTGGTTTACAAAAGTGCAGTCATACATTGGAAGTCAAACGGAATCCGTTCTGGAAGTCCATTTGACTCCAAAAACGTTTGGAAACCCAAGCACAGCTTCAGATTGGCTGCAGGAAGCTCATGCAGCCAATCGGAAGCTGCGGAAGCCTTGCCGGACGTTCAGCTTCCAAAAGACCGTTAAGAAACCAGAACACTCACTTCTGGGTTTCGATCGTTCAGGAGCCGATTTCTTCGGAAGCCAAGGCGTTTGTACAACTGTACATACATTGTCACTTTTCTCAGGTTGTAAAGTCTTTTCTATGTATCAGTTTCATATGATTTGAGACATTAGTTTCTATCTCCATAAAATTTTCTGGTGTCTTTGGAGGTAGAATCAAAGCCACTATATATGCAGGCTTGCATTTGCCTTCACCTCTCTAAAGTGTACCAGTAGAATGGCATTGCTCATGGCTGTTTATCCAGTTCTAATAAAAAACAACACAGCTATGTATTATCCATAGCACATGTAGCTTCTTTCACAGCTGGTTTCACAACTGAAAATGTGTGAAATTGCCTATACCAAGGCACAACAAAAAGCAAGCTTTCGAACAACAAAACCTGGGCATTCTCCTATTTTCACTCATGCTGATGTACAGTCTGAACTATCATAGAGTAGCACCAGAAGTGGCACAGTTTACCTCTATTTTGTGGTCTGAAGGTTGGACTGACTTGGTCAGAACATGGATGGGGAGCCACTGGCTCTTTAGATGACGATGCCCTACTCCTCCCCAATCAGCCTTCACCATTGTCCTTGCTAGCTGGGGTGATATTAGTTGGAGTCCATCAGCATCTTGAGGGCCACAAGTCCTCCATCCCTCATCCATAAGCATCCTGACATATATGCCAAATGTTTGGAGAACATAATCTGGATAAACAGGAGATTTATATAATGGAAGTTCTTCAGCCATATGTAAACATCATTTGCACAGTGATTTCAAGACTGAAGTGGCTCTTCAATCCAGAAGACCCAGGCTACAGAATTTTATGTGAAGTCCAATGCAACATTGTGAGCCAACATCACTGGAAATTGAATAGCTATTCAGAATGGTACTTTCAAAACTGGAACATCATATGAAGCAACGTTCTGCTGTTTCAGCACAGCTTAAGAAAAGTGTCGACAGCAGCTGGGTGTGGAAAAGGTTAGCATGCCTTTTGAAGAAAAGGTGAGATATAAATGCAGCCAATAAATAAATATCATGGATCAGCTGATGCACACTTACTCCAGGGTACGTCTGTCACAGCACAGCTTTAAGAGCTTCTTTCTACAAAGCTCACACCACCTAAGACCAGGCAATCATATCTATTCAAACATCATAAAGCAAAGGTAGCGATGATACATTATTAAAGTTCTCTTTGATATTTATGTCTTGCCCCTTTGTTTTTTTACCTCCACGCATGTTTAGCTTAAAGCAGAAGTAGAAGAAGCCTTCTGATGTTGAATAACTCTGAAGATGTAGAGAGGAGGGTGTTTTTTTGGTGTGTAATGAGTTTCAGATGCCACTCCTTCATCTCGCACTGAGACAGCAAAATACAGAATGAGAGTTGGTTGCACAGGATATTTACATTCTGACTACCAGCATCAGCACGAGACTCATGATAAATGGTCATGGAGGATTTATTTTTATTTTTTAAAACATTTTTTCAGTGATTTTACATTCCTGCTGCAAGCGTCACATTTAAAAGAAATGTGATTCAAGGTTAGGCTGGTCCATTCAGTTTCTAATTCAGCATTTCAGTGCTAAATTCTATAGCTCAGTTGATCACACCATTTGGCACCAAAAAACCAACTCAAAATTATCAGGGCAAAAATAAAAAGAGAGGGAGAAGATCTATGCTTTCTTGGGGCAGTACCTGAGACATATAAGCCCCCAGCTGGAGTCCCTAATGCAAACAACATAATTAAATACCAACTATACAAGTGACACAGTAGAATGTGTCAGCTCTCACAAACTGGCACCTCTTCTCTACCATATGAACATTGGGAAGTGCCTCATTTTACATATTTATTTATTTTTTAAAAATCTGCCTGACCTGATTTCCCAAATGAACCCAAGGAGGCCAAGAAATCAGATAATAGCAGTTTTAAGACAAATAACCATTCCCAAATTAAACCCCAATCAAACATGAGAAACTGGGGAGAAAATCATGAATTCTGAAAGACAAACAGCTGTCAAAACAGTGAACAAAGACAGCAAAAGATCATTCAGCCAAAGGTCTTTTCCACCAACCGCCTGAAGTAATATAAGGATGGGGCCTGACACATTTTGCTCAGCAAGGCATTCCACATGGTGGGTGCCACAACAGAAAACAAACACACTTACCCTGGTTAACACCAGTCTTTTCCTCACAAGATCAAGAGTTCTGGAGTCAGACCACTGATCCACAGACAGTTTCGGAGGTTAGCTCAAATTGTGGTCAAACGTTGCAGGAAATGAACACCTGTGTTCCATCTTGGATGGAAAAGTCTTGTGGTTGGACTACAGCAAAACAACTTATATACGTATACAAATATATACTTTTAATCGTATTTCCAAACCTAACTGTTGCTTCCTCCTTTTCGACTACTCCTCCCCACCCTTTCTTTTCTTCCTTTTGATTATTCCCCACCCTTGTTAATTTTAAAAAAATCAGGTGCATGTTGAAAAGTCCGTGCTGGGTGATGATGATTTAATTTTGTAGAAAACAAAAACCCTCAAAGTAGTTTACAAAAATAATGAACAATGAAATGATCGGTAAAGAGTTGTTGTTGTTGTTGTTGTTGTTGTTGTTGTTGTTGTTGTTGTTCTTGTTGTTGTTGTTGTTATCTGGCCTTCTTGTCCCAGGCATCATATTTACCACCCTTGATAAATTTAATATTGGTTTGTCAACAAGGAATATGATAGTTACAGAAAGTCATGCTAGCTTTTCATAGCAAGCAACTTTACCCACCCTGCTACATTTCTGTTTTAAAGCTCTTTTTTCCATGTGTGACATGCAAAAAAGAAAAGAAAAAAGGCATGAAGCACAAATTAAAGCATTTGCCTCTTGTTCTTTGACACTCTACTTTTGGGTCCAAACAAAGGGCTCAGTTCCCTTTGATTACATTAGCTATTTGCTTTAATCCAAAAGGTTTTGGCAAACCATATGTTCTGCATCATTAAAATCAGATATTCTGCCTTTGATCTTTAGGTTCTCTCAGTTGACTGCTTTTCCCTCGCTACAACATATTCCTTGCTTTTGAAGTTATCTCCTTGTTTTATACAATGGACCTGAACCCTTCAGCCAGATTTGATAGGGTTACATAGGATACTATCCATATTGTGTTGTATTTGTTGTTGTAAATGTTTTTAAAGAGACTCTTAGAAAAAGATCTTCACGGAAAAAGACAGTAAGATAACGGTGAGGCTGAAAATGCTGACCTGCACACATGAGCAATCAAATTCTTAAGAACATGAAATAAATGTCGATAGTTGACACTTGCACAATTGAATTTAGGATGTGTCAAGCCAAGTGTGTCTGCTGATCATAGATGGAGGAACAATCATCTATCCAGCACTGGGAATACCAATGCAGATGCCATGGTAGATTCCTGGGAAAACAAAGCCTTGTTGAGCTGGTATGCTATGGTCTTGATTTGGGGGGGGGGGGTTGCATAAAACAAGTCACCCTTCATTATCTTGGGCATGGGCAGAGTTGAAGAAGATATCCAGTACTGTACACTGCACTTAACATTAAGCATGTACAGAACACATTTCATGGCAGCCACTTCAACATGGCTGGATTTAATTTTTGCGTACGGAGACTGTACCAACTGAACTGGTCTTATTGGTGTTCCTCTCCTCAGTGGTGTTGCCCACTAGCAGGAGAAACATAGGACAGGGCAGACTCTTACACAGTTTGAGCAGGATGGCAGCCTGTGACTCCATCCTACTTCACTCTGATAATGAGTTTACCGTGAGAATATGAGGAAGGTTCAGGTCAAAGAGTACATGAAAAATGGGAAACATTTCAAACACCTTACCTTCATTAGGGTCTACTATTTCCTTCTCAATGCTCAAAGTTAAGCAAGATCCATGTTTGCCCAAGGGCCTACAAGCCGAGTTATTCATAGATACATAGAATTGTAGGGTTTGACGGTACCACGAGGGTCGTCTAATCAACCCCCCTGCAATGCAGGAATCTTTTACCCAACCTAGGGCTCAAACCCACAACGCTGAGATTAAAAAATCTTATGCTCCACTGATAAAACTTTGACTTCTGTTTCAGTGATAAGCAAGAATCTTGAGACTTTCAGCAAAAAAAGGAAGGATGTAACACAAGCATTTTTCTAAATATCAGATTCGTCCAGCATGCTATGAGTTTGATACCCTTGCGACTGTGATTTTAAGCAAGAGCCTTCACATTCTATTTTAATTTGGAAGGTTATTTTCATTTCAAGTTTCTTTGCATGGGGCAAATAACTGCTAGAGATGAAAACCTTGCCCACACATGCTTCACATCATGAAATAAGAGAAAGATCCTTCCTAATTTCAATCATATCCATGGCTTTCCCCTGCTTCTTCCCATCCCCCAAGCAAGCCTCTTTTGAAAAGGAAGAAAAAAAGAGAAGAGAAGATGGATTTGGGAAATCAGTTACAGCATATGGTTCTTCAGAAACTCTTAAATCTCCAGTGTTTAGTTTGATAAGCAAATACAAAGCAAAAGTCATGGAACTGGGGGAGTGGGGAAAGAAAATTGGGAAAGGGGAGCAATTATGTATGTGTACGAAAATATGTTTCAAAATACCCATCTTCATTAAATGAAATGTTTAGAATAATCTGCGTTTTCTCTTCCCGTGGCTGGTAACTTAAGATAACACTTATACAGATTAATTAGGAAACTAACATCTCAAAGCTTGTTAGGTCCAAAAATCAGCGCCACCCGTGTCCCTAATTAATGCGCTGCATTAGCTTCCAAAAAACATTGCAGTGACAAAATTCCAGCTGCATGTGTATTTTGTGGCAATCCCACAGCTGGTTGTTACCCACGTATGAAAGAAACGGTTTCACATACATAATTTCTCAATCCCTTTCACTACAAGTGTATATTGTAAATATAATTAACAGGACGCTGTTATACATGTGATCTAGAATAATTCTGGACCGCATCATAAACTGCCGTGGGAGAAAATGATTTTGAATGCACATCTAACAACTATTTCCGTGTCAATAGATAGAATGGCTCTTAGATAAGTGAGGTTTCTTAACGTGTCCTTTGGTGAATCAGCTTTGCACGGTATTTTCCCGAGATACAAAATAGAATTTGGCACACTGAAATAAAAGTGGGGCGAGTATGAACTAAGGAGCAGGGACCCTGTGATTCAACAGATAATATTTGATGTTCCCTTTATTCAAACAAAGACACTGCTAACTATGTCACTGTGATCTTTTCAAATAGTTGTTGTTACATTGATCAACAGGTTGAAACACCCTCTCTGTTAAATAGGAAATGCTTTGCTTGACCCCCAGGTACAAATGATTTCCAGGTGCTCGTAATTATCACTTGCAGTGTTTGATATTCCAGACTCTACCTTGAAATGTAAACTTGACAAGTTAAACTTTTCATTATGTGCAGCAGCCTTTCAAAAAGCTGAAGACAAGGACAGACCTCGTAATGGGTGAAAACCAATTCCCACTTAAAATGGCAACACTTAATTACTACCCTAACTGTTTATTTCTTTTCAGCGTGTTTAAAATTGACTTTTAATCCACAGTGGAATGAGCCCTGGTATATTAACCAATGCTCTCGTTATTTCATCTCTTTTCTGTCTATAAAAACCACATACCAATGTCCTTGTAGAAGCTTTTGCAAACTCTAAAGGACAAGATTCCACCCAAAGGACAACATTCTCTCTCTTTGTGTCTTTATGCAATTTTATGATTAGAGCAAAGCCAGTAATCACAAAATGTTACCCACAATTACTCAAATTTCTAATATCATGAAACTGGGTAAATAATTATGGGATCATTTTCAGAAATCAATGTGTGTTTCTTAATGCTTTGGGAATTTCAGAGTGTACCAATTTCTACAAATATAGGTGACCAGAAGGTTTATATTCCTGTAGTCTTTCAATTAACTGCAAAACAACAAACATGGATTTTGTGAGCCCTTATGGCGACTAAGAGATGGCTACATTTGAACATAGTTCATATGATCATCAATTTCATGTAGAAACCTATTTGGACATCTGTAGGATTTATATTAATTTATATATTTAACTTAAGATGGATGTACTGATGTTTATGGTATCCTTAATGTCAGCTGACGATGGGGTTTTCAACACCTAGTAACAGTATAAGGATTTTTTCTTTTTCTTTTGATAATTTAGTGTAGATTTTTAGAAATAATAACACACATTAGTGCAGAAGTAGGCTGGAATGAACTTTATAATGAATATACGCCAAGGGGCACCAACAAGGATTAAACTCATCTGACCATTCCCAATTCTACCTGATTTTCAGTCGCAGTGCACAACAGTTTTGGATTAAGAAGGAAAACTGCATTTATTTTGTTATTTTGGTACTAAAATGCTGAATAAGGGACTACTACAAGAGTGTACAGCCATTATCCTGCATGCAATGGATGGAAAACCAAACTGTTGCAATTACTCAGTTCGCACATCTTTTAGTATTTTCTTTTTTTCCCTTCCAAAATTCCTTATGGTCGTTAAGTGGCATCTACATTATTAGCTTCACCCAAATTCATTTTCTTCTATAAAACTTCATCTCAAGTGACACTGAACTATCATTCTAGTTCTCCTGTATCACCTTGGATATCTATTGTTACCAGATTACTTTTACAAATCCTCCTTACTCCAAAGCAGGGGCATTACATCTTTTCAGTGACTTCTTAATAACACATGCAGAGTCCATATTCCACGTGTCAGCTTTCAATACCAGAATGGAACATTAGCCCTACCAACGAGGTGAAGCCTGGTAAAATGTGAAATCAAGTCTACTTGAACTTAAGGTCTCACAGATTAAAGCATTAGTTGGTTCAACCATGCCACTACACTTGTCCTTTAATCTAATGGAAACTTCCTGGTGTTTCTTCAGTTAAAGTAGGGAAGAATGAATGTGAACCCAAAATACATATTCTGCATAATACAAGCAGGTTGGAAACATTTTAAGACTTAAAAACATACTAGCGTTATTCTCAGCATCCATTCCTGAGATATTTGCATATCCTAAGGTAAAAAGTGATCGCTTATTTTGCTGCTTTTGAATGTGTGTGCCATTTTGGAAGTTTACAAACCCAGAAGCATAAATTCCATGGTTGCTGTGTGAATACATGTACAAAGCCACTCGGAAAAGCATGAAGGTTTGGGGAGCATCAAGAGTGAGCAACTGTGTGCCCAGTCCAAGAGAAACATGAAAGAACCTACCGAAATCAAATGGACACACATACAACAAAAGGAATCTTAAAATAGATAGAAGCTTATTTCCTTTGTGATTCACACAGCGCGTTGCAAAACCACAGTGAGCTGGCATAAATTTGTCGCTGCAAGCTCAATCAGGAAATGTCTGGTGCTAGAAGGCTTTCCTTTGGAAGGGACAAACTGAAGCAAATTGATATGAAAAGCCAGAGGAAGCAGACAGCAATGAGAAGAATTGCAGCTGCCCTTTGCACTCCTTCATCCATTGTTAAATATATTGCAAATTTCGCATCCCAAACAGAGCATGATGTATTAACGGTGGTTATGGATTATTATTATATTACATTCAGCATCTGGGGGGTGGCTCTGCTCTTAGCTGACCACAGGAGGGCACATTCAAGCAACAAAACTGTTATGGTACAAATACAGTCACCTCCTGGTATCTGGGGCACATACAGAAGTTGTGCAAAAGTGGGGGCAGAGCTACTGATATGACCAAACTGCCCCTTCAATTAGATGCGAGACCCATTCGTGCCGTTAAAGTGTGGAGCCCTCTTCACATATCTCAACTGAATAGGGAGTTAAGAGCAAGTGGAAATCACCCTTAGTGACACATCTGCTTCTTTGGAATGCACCTGGGTTCACCTTTTCTAGTATGGCACAGTGGAATCATAGGCCGATCCTACTGAGCTAAATAGGACTTCCACCCAGGTAAAAGATAAAGGGACCCCTGACCATTAGGTCCAGTCGTGACCGACTGGGGTTGCGGCGCTCATCTCGCTTTATTGGCCGAGGGAGCCGGCGTACAGCTTCCGGGTCATGTGGCCAGCATGACTAAGTCACTTCTGGCGAACCAGAGCAGCGCACGGAAATGCCGTTTACCTTCCCGCCGGAACGGTACCTATTTATCTACTTGCACTTTGACGTGCTTTCGAACTGCTAGGTTGGCAGGAGCAGGGACCAAGCAACGGGAGCTCACTCCGTCGCGGGGGATTCAAACCACCGGCCTTCTGATCAGCAAGTCCTAGGCTCTGTGGTTTAACCCACAGCGCCACCCAGGTAAGTGTATATAAACTTTCAATGTCTTGTGACAACTGCTTTAATTTTCTGATTGCTTTTGCTTGTAATATTCATTTCTATCTCACTCCTTTTATAATCTGCTGTGAAATGCCAGTGGATCCCCGGTAAAGTATTACATGTTTGAAATGAGAGCCAGTAACAACTCCCAGTTTAGTGGAGGTTTTCATCCAGATCTTACTATTTTCTAATGTGCCACAACGCTTTCATTTCTGTAGTATGCTGAGACTTCCTCCTCTACACTGCATGCTCCAATATCTCTTTGAATTTCCACCCTGCCTGGGACAATCAATGAAGCAAGAGCATCTCATCTTCTATAGCAGAGATGGGGAACCTGCAGTGCTTCAGATGTTGCTGAACTACTGACCACTGGCCATGCTGCCTGGAGCTGAGGGGGATCCAAGTCAAACAACAACTGGAAGGCCAGAAGTCCTCCATCACTGCCCAATGGTTCTGTCTTTGCCAGGGAAAAACGCAAAAGTATAATGTGCCATAGTAAGTTCTTCTCCGGGTTGTTTTTTTTTTTGGGGGGGGGGGTTGCTGCTGGATAAGACTTCAAAATCTTGACTTGTTCCAAGGCAAAACAACTGTTAACATGTGATATCCCTTTGTTTAATCATCTCTTAATATTCTTGTCCATTGCAAGACTGGCATGCATATAACACCCTTCTTGCTATCTGTAGCCACTGTTGCCGCGAGAAACAACACAGAGTGCTGTAGCTCCTTAAAGACTAAAGACATTTACTGTGACCTAGTAGACTATGTACAAGAACCCACAATCAGATTATGTTTAAGGCCTTGAAAACACCAGGACTTTTTTCAACAACAACAACATGTTCTGCCCAACTTCTTCAAGGTATAGTTTTCACCCAATTCAGCCAAACTTCTGTAAGCTAACGTCTTATGAAATGAGTTGTCAGGTCTGAACTATGCTGGGATCTTAAGTCTACACACAGCAGGGCACAAAACTAGTAGCAACTGTACTGAATTACAACCAATAAGAGAAGTCACAGGTCAAGGAAGCCACACAGAGTTCTGCTAAAGCCAACAATGAAACTTAATGTACTTTCCATGTCCAGAACCATCCTCTATAGAGCTTCTGCAAAACAGATTAATGATAATAGCTGCAGAAACCAGAAAAGAAGAAGGGGCAGGGGGAGAGAAGGAATTCAAGAGAGGGAAGCTCAGCCAATATTCCATTTGCAATTTGTCACACTACCACACAATAAGACCTGGACGTGAATACACTGCAAATTTACAATTCAAATAAGCTCCCTTGAATTTTAAAAGAATGGACTGTGTACATATCAGTCAGGGTGACACCAAAATGCCCTGTCAGGTTAATTTTAAATGCACGTTTTCTGTGCTACTGTTAACTAATCACTATCATTACCGTTGTTGTTTAAAGATGAAGCACTTTTGAACAAAAACGCAAAGGCATGATTCCCTCCCCAGCATTTGCTTTCAATTCCTATGTAGGTTCCTAGCAATATTTATTTTACCTACTTATCCCAGGGCTATTCTAAATTCATGCAGTGCCATTGGTGGTTGTGATGATAGCATGAGGCTAAGCCAATTGTACTGAAGTCAGCTGGAATAGCAATACCTCAAAAACAGCTTTTTAGTCCTGTGGGAAAATTCACAATTTGTAAATGAGAGCCCATCGACCTGCAGGGAGTTTACAGCCCTCTTCTGATATGTAGTGGAAAACCCCTTACATGATAAACATCTGGTTAACCAGCAATTAATTAGCTCTCTCTTCCAGCAATGCAGTCCTCTCTGTCTTTCTCTCCCCCTCCCCACCAAATCTTTCAAAATGAGCAAAACACAGCCCTTTGTGCATAGGAATAGAAACCAGGGTTTCACCACACGAAAATATAAGTAATCTGCTATGCCTACGGGAAGTAAGAGAAGGAAAGCTTAACCTCGAACCAATTACAAAAGAGAAGAAAATATGCATATTTCTTTCCAGTTTCTTTAAACATTGATCTGCCTTTTTTTTTTTTTACACAGAACATAGAAATGGTGATCTTGAGATTTACTATGCTGTCTATTTACTCATCTAGTGTGGTATAGCGGTTGGAGTGTTGGACTAGGATCTGGGAGAACAGGGTTCAAATTCCCATACAGTCACAAAGTTCACTGAGTGACCTTGGGCCTGTCACTGACTCTCAGTCTAACCCACCTCACAGGGTTGTTGTGAAGGTAAAATGGGGGAAACTATGCATGTCACCCTTGAGCTCCTTGGAAGAAAGTTATATAACTGCTTCAAAAGTGGGGATTTTTTTATATACGTAAGTGGTGGAGTGCAGAGTCCTTAACCCACTCTTTTCCCTATTTTGGACTATCCATGGGGTTAAAAACATGTAACATTGGCATGTAATTTGTACTCAAACCCTTAGTTTTTTCCATCTGTGTAGTAACGATGTGGCAAGACTGCACAAACGTTTGTTGTGATGTGCAGTGATAGTACTGAAGGTTATTGTTTTTCTGAAAAAAAGATCAATCCAAATCAAATGCGCAGTAAAGAATACATGAAATAGCTTGAAACTGAATCTTTTAATTTAGTTAAGAGTCTGGGATAGAAAATCTGCTTTGGATAAACTATTAACTAAAGCCTCAACTGAAACCAGAACTGAACTTTGCTTTGAAGTTGAAGAAAGCTCAGTTCCTTATTTTATTTTAGAATAACGGATTGTTCTTTCTTACCCTTTCATACAATAGCTGGTCTTGGCTAAGACCACAAATAAGCAACGATCTTTATGTATCAAAATGCTGCTCTTGTTGGATAAGTGACTCTTGCATGGGCTCTATTGGGCAATGTTGATGGTCACTGAATCCTAAAAGGTTAAAAACAGCAGAAACCTAGAGCTAAAGAGAAGCAATCACCTTTGCAATATATCACCAGCAGCATTTGTTTCTCTTCCAGTTGTGCAGATAATTCCAGGCAAGGGAATCAGGAGAAACAGAGATCTACTTAATACTCACACAGAAGGAAACACACAAAAAGTGTATGACTGGTAAATATAACAGGCACATCCTCACTTGTAGCCATCACTATTGCAGAGATCATATTACAAGATCAGTAATAACCAGTGGGCTATAAGAAGCTATTCCTTTTAACTACTTGTAGGACTAGTTGACCGAGTCAGATCAGACAAATGGAGGCACTTATGCACACAGTATACAATTAAATTGTGGAACTCAAAATTGCAAGATAACTGGAGGCAGAATGGCTCTGAATACCAGTTGCTGGAGAAAATGAGTGGTGTTATCACGATCATGCCTCACTTGTGGGCTTTCCATGAACACCTAATTGGCTGCTCTGGCAATGCTGAACTAGATGAAACTATGGCCTGATCTAGCAGGGCCCTTCTTATGTTCTTAGGAGTGAGCCAAAAGTGAAACCCCAATTCTACAGTTTATTAATTATAAATAATATTTTGGGATTATCAAGGGCAACTCATCTTTTTAGGTGATATTTCACAGATCCAGGAAGGGTTTTCTGAATTAGCTTTAGCTTGTTTTCACGTAACCATACTTCATTGCCTACATATTGTTGTGATGTCCTCATGTTCATTTTGATTGAGATTATCTTCCCAGGAAGGTGGTGAAAACTGAGGCGCCTTCCAGTTGTTGAAACTATAGCTCCACTCTTCCCTAACCATCATCCTTGCTGGCTGATGAGAGCTGGAGTCCAACAACATCAGGCCACCTTAGTTTCAGATTTGAACTAAAAGTACAGCCATTTAAACAAATTATTTGGTTATGAAAATACACTTTCTAAGTGTGCCACTGTTATTGTAACTACTGCATATGACAACTCATGGAATTTTTCAAACGGAAATAGGAACTTAGATGACATCGTCACAGTGAACAATCCCCAAGATCAGAAACTACGCAAGCCTCCTAAAGTACAAGTAAAAGAAGATTCACCAGATAAGATCAACTACTGACCCGTTGATCAAAATAAAATGTAATTTAAAATTATCAGCCTCATTGCTCCTTCCTGAACTTTGGTTTTGTAATCAATGCTACATGCAGCAATAGCCATCAGTCACATTGAGGCTTGCATTGCCTCAATTGTCAAATTCAGGGAACCAGGGCTGATACATGCTTAATAGCTATATGTTTTAGGTACAGTACTACTGCTTTAAGAGTTCTGGTGTGAGGTCTATGCATGCTCTGGGAGGACTATGCATTCATGGAATGCATGGGACCACATTAGGAGCATTTTGAAGTGCAATCTCAATTTGTCAAAGTCTGCACTACTTTGTGGTTCTGCAATCTCTATTGAAGCCCAATATATTTTTCTGGCTTTGCCCTCTTTGATGTGACCTTCCTCTTTTTCTTCTCAGTAAACCACTGTGCCATGAGTGCTATCAGCACTTTAGAAAAGAATTCTTCCAGGCTAGATGTGCCAAGAACATATATAATGGGAATCTTAATTAAACCATGCCAGTCCTGGGGATAATTTACAATCTTCTGAATTAGCATAGAGTTCAATAAATCTATTTGAAGAATGCCACTTATAGGATACTATTATCCTCATGTGTGCACTCTGAACCACACACAAGATTAAGTACAACTGGGGTATGCAAAATGGCTTGGTAAGAATAAAGGTTTTCCACGTCCGTCCGTCCCCTATTGCAACAGCTTTATGGGAGCAATCATCAAATGCATGCTTCAGAGGTCTTCTCTCTGCCCATGAGTGCTCTAATGCTAACAATGTGGTTTCTTTGCTAACATAAACCCAAGCATTGTATCAAATGAAAAGGGAACACATGGATAGCATCTATATACATACTGTTGAAGTGGCATCTCTTCCTAGGTAAAAATCTTTGTATTTTGGTTTTCCAGAGGCAAATTATCATAGCATGCTGATGACTTCATTCCTGTTGCCACCTTTGCCAGAGGCAGAAAGTTGCTCTTAATGACAGAATGAAAATTCAGCATGTGAATGATACACAAACCCCACTATGGACATGCTATACTACATAACACATTGAGAGTAGGACAGTGACATGGTACAGGGCTTTCTTGGTTGTGATGTGGATGAATGTCTACATAAATGTTTCCCAGTAGATGCATCAAAGAGATTAGCTACAAAAACAATTCTATGGCGGAAACCATTACATGAATTCAGCCTGGTAAACAATGAAGTTTGGAAACCTTGGTGCCCAGGGTTACAGGGAAAAACCTCCCCAGATGATTCCTATCTGGTGCACTCACATCTATAGAATAAAATTGTCATAAACACTATGATAGTCTGAATGGGAAACATTCCCATTATCACACAGAGAAACCTGACACACCTTAGTTTGCCTGTTACAGGTTGCTCTTTCATAATCAGCTTCATGGAGGTTATCTTTGAAAAATGCTTCTGTCTGCATTTCTAGATAGCTTGAGGAATTCATATGTTTTGGGGGGCACTAGTCAGAATTAGCATTTTCTCCAGATAACTATAACGTGGATTAAGATTGCAATGTCATTTTATACAGGTAAAGAAAGGGGAAAAACAGGGAAACAGTAAGAACTGAGCAAAGAATTACAGCCACCACCTACCTAGCTAAAGTGTACAATTATTATTATTATTATTTTAAAAAAGTATTTTCTTACAGTAACGCCCCACCTTTCTTTCATTACAGAACCCAGGGAGTTGTATACAAGCCTCCCAAGTAGTCATCCATACAGGAACTGCCCAGACCTGCTTAGCTTCAGCAAGGTGGTTGCCTCATGTACCCTGGGACCTGAAAGTGGACCGTCTGAGGTGATCTTTGCCTCTCTCTCTTTCTCTGCTCAGTTCATACATAATGCTTCTTCAAACCACGGCTCAGGGCAAATGCACAAGTGTGCTGGCTCCCAGAGAGGAGATATGGCAATTTTGATCCTCCTCTTGTCCCTGCTGTGAATCAAACCATGATTTGGCTTAGTGCGTCCTCCAAATCCAAGCTCGTGGTTTTCTTCCTCCAGACAATTCCTGGAACTGTAAGCCAAGAACAAACCTTTGCTTTCCTGGAGCGAAACAAACTGCAAGCCTGGCTTCAGATGACACATGAAGGCAAACAATGGCTTAGTTCACAGCAACATGAGGACCAGAGGAGCAACAAGGTGGTTGTGACTTCTCCTCTCTGGAAACCCATATGTTCAGGCCATGGTTTGACTCAGCATTCTTTAGAAACCAGGTCACTCTCGCCTATGTGAGAATAAAATGCTACTCCTTGACTGACACTGTTATTTGGATATCCCATTTTTCACTTTCTGAACTATTTCTCTCCCAATACAAATTTGCTACTGTAGTAGATGTGGTTTTGGAAGCAATGGAGGTGTTTTTTTTAAAAATTTCTTTCTTCTTTTTTTCTAAGAAGATGGGTGGGAATGAAGTGTGAAAAATATATACTAATTTATCATCAAAGACGCCAAAACTCATTGACGTTATACAAGCATACCCTTGAGAGTTCAAAGAAATAGAACAGATTACTAATATTATGATGCTTCCAGCAAAATGATTTAAAATGATTAGTCAGGTCTAAGAGGAGAAAATGAAGGTTTGCATAGCAGTTCTGCTGTTTGTTTGCCAAAACACTGCCATGTAACAATAAAATTATATTGCAAAGAAGAAGCCTAATCTATGTCTATAAAATACAATTTGGAGAGAAGAATGCATTTACTGTACTTGACTGTCGCTCTTCTGTTTCTTTGCAAATGCTGGCGCTGCAGAAAAACTAGAGAATTATTTTGCTCCTCTTTCTCCCACCCCCCTCATTTCTACAGCTTGCAATCCCAGTCTTTTTGCAGGTGTGCCTCAAGGACTTCTCCCTCATAGTCTTTGAATCATTTTGTAGACACTAATGAGCATCCCTCTTCAGCTTTAATTATTGGTCCCTGACAAGTCAACATAATAGGAATCAGCTTATCCAAGCATACTCCCTAGTGACACGTCCAATTACTCAGGTTGTACTTCTCAGCAAGAGGTCTGAGGGGTTGCTTATTTAACATTGTCAAATAATAATGATAAAAATAAATAAATAAATAAATAAATAAATAAACAGAGGTATAGGTGTCAATTTTCTAATCTGAACCTTACAGCAATGGATCTGACAAGATGTACCACAGCTATTATGCATCTCTAGATTAGATACTTAAAGACCTTTACCGTTATGTGTATTTGTTTAATATAATTAATTAACTTCTTCCCACTCCACTTTAAAAGTCTGAAGCTGAGTGTTTAGCTGTTAAAAACCCAGGGGAACATACAATATCCAGATCACACAAACCTATTCTGTTGCTTCTGATAATTCCAAGCATTTTAAACATGAGTAAGTCCCATGGAGAGAAGCCAGGTTTTAAACTTATAGGGTCCCTCCGTTCATTTTTATAAGGCATTTTAAGTATCTTTGAACTTCTAATTATACATTTACAACATGGATATTTACTTAGAAGTAACTCCCATTTAGAAGGCCTAAGTCACAGGTAAAGTTGCTCCACCATTGTGGAGGGGTGCATGTTTGTTTGTTTGTTTGTTTGTTTGTTTGTTTGTATGCACACACATGCTTGGCTTTTTCATTGAACACTTCCTCTACACAAAAACATATTGTTTGCTTCTGCAGGGTCCCTTTCAAAAAGGTATAGGGCCCTGGGCATCAGATGTGGGTGACACAATACTCTCTCATTACAACTGTCCTACTGCAATGCTTTTACTTTTAACACATGCCCCACAGAAGAAATTAATGACAACCATTCATTTTTATTAGACAATGTAAAGAGGTGAATCAGAGGTATCTTTAGGGATGAGGTTAAACTTGTTTTTTGTCCTGTTTGGCTGTTTGGTCCTCTTCAGAAGTGTCATATATGAGTAAAAGAGTGACAAAGATGGAGAAGGGCCTAGAGAACAAGTCCTATGAGAAAAGTTGGGTATATTTAGAAACTTGAGAAGACACAATACAATATGGTTGTCACATAGATGATGGGACATATTAGCCTTTTGTTGCTCCTCTGAATCAAGGGGATGCAAATTACAAGGTAGTTTATTTAGAATAAACATTAATTAGGAAGAACGTCCTGATGGCACAAGCTGATTAACTGTGGAACAGATGGTCTTAGAAGGTGATGAAGGTTTTTAAGCAGAGGCTAGATGGCCATCTATCAAGGTGCTGCAGCAAAATTCCTGCATTGGCTAGATGACTTTTGAGGTCTCTTCCAACTCTTTGATTCCATGCACTTCCACAGTCATGTTGCATAGTGTACAGGTTCCTGCTCGGTATGGACAGGTTTGTTGAAGGCCAGTGTGGTGCAGCGGTCAGGGTGTTGGACTAGGAGACCAGGGTTCAAATCCCCACTCATGAAGGTTACTGAGAGACCTTTGGGCAGCTACTGTCTTTCAGTCTAGTCTACCTCACAGGTTAGTTGTGAGGAAGGCATAGAGAGGGAAGGGAACTGCGATTGCATCAGCAGGCCCTATGACACAGAGCTTAGGTTATGTGCAGAAGATACAACAGAAGTGTTGGGGCTGGAGTGTGCCTGTCTTCCCACTTTCTCCTATATATGTTCAGTTCACCCTGTTTGGTCACATGAATACCTCTGTGGATTCCAAGAACAGATTCAGGTCTCTAAAAACTAATGCAGGAAGAGCGAACACATGAGAAAATACTAGATCCGTACATTTCTAAGATATAAAGCTTCAGGTCAAATATCTTGCATTAAGTCATTTTATGGTAAGTCATTCAGGAAGCAACCTAGCCAAAGTTACACATTATTATTTTGAAAGTTAAGAACATACTTAACTTTGCCATAAAAACTGAGTCCAAATGTGCTTAACTTTGGACTGGATCATGTTGTTGGTTTGCAAAAGCTGCAATCCAAACCTTTTCTTTGTAAAAAAACACATTGTGTTTTCTTCATTTTTAACACATAAATATTGTTTACTTAAAATAAATTACAAGCACTTTTGTAGCCAAGTGACAATAAATATTGATCCAAAGACAACTGAATCTCCACAGAATATATTTTATAAGAGCAGACAATTGTAGGGGCACAAGCCAGTGTCAACAATGTATTATCCAAGTAGCAATTGTCTGTAGTTTTGTGAATGAATTAATGTGACCGCAAGCAGAAGTATTACACAGATGTTTATTGCCTGCATTCTGGTGTTTATAATTTTAGGGAATGGAAAATACATTTATATGTGAATAGGGTAGATTTTCTTTGGGAACTTGAACATTCTAAAAATATTCTCCAGGCCTTTGTTGCTAATCACACATAAAGATTTAAAGAGAAGCCTGCATCACTGGAAACCACTTGGGTGCAAGTCTCTGCCCCATCCATTCTGAACACAGTATGTGTTTTATCAATGTTGATAGTGGTTTAACAGGCAATTGGTTAACTAGAAAGAAACCCAATGTTGGTAAATTGCAGTATAAACTGACTTACACAGATATTAGTCCAAGAGGTGCTGGCTAAGAATGTAGTTATCCTTAGGATTCCTACTTCTTGAATTTTGCAATGCGCCTTTTGGCAAAAAGAATTTCAACCAAAATCATTTAAAATCACATTTTAACATGGGTATTTCGAGAGAAAGTACTTTCAAAATATGTAGCTAAATATAAACTTTCATGCAGACATTTTTTTAGAGAAAAAGTAAGGCTTGTGTGTAACTGGGACAGAACAAAACTTATGAAGACACACACAAAAATGATACAGACCAATAACAGACCAAAACCATCCTTGAGGGTTCTTAACTTTCAAAAACTGAAGACAGGAGTGCCTGGCATGCTCTGGTCCATGGGCTAACGAAGAGTTGGACATGACTAAATGACTAAACAACAACAAATCCTTGAGGGATTTATCCTGCCCCTGCTTCGAAGATTTTTTTACCTGATTTTTTTACCATTGGGCAGAGTGTTTGTGAGCATCATTTCCAAGGGACTTGAACCACAATACTTCTCAGGAGGTTGAACTTTCAACCATTCAAAATTGCAACATATTAAGACGCAGGATATTCAGAACTACTATTAAATGAGTAATGTTTAGGTTAGCCATTCTTGTTTATAAAATCCATCAGGAAACAAATATTGCAACCTTGGTAAGCTGTCACTGCTCAACCCAAAATAAACATTTCTCACCCTTCCTTTAGGTTGAACTTCACCATGACTCATCCTGAAGAAAGGCTTTCATGAAGGAGCAGGTACCTGCCTCTAAGAGGCAAATTAGGATGGGGAATTTCGGAGAGGCCGGGTGTGGTCCACATTCCACCGTGCCAATTTTTTTGGCATCATTCTGCTAGCTCCTTTACCTGTCCTTCAGATAATAATAATACTGCACAACTCTTGCCTAATAGAAATATTATCCATAATTAGTTCCTCAGAAGTAGCCGTGTGCTGCTGCTTTTAAGTGTGCAATTGTAAATAACGGCTATCATAAAATGCATTTATTTATTACATTTTTATTCCGCCTTTCCTCTCAAGAGCTCAAGGCTCCACCCCCAATCTGCAGCATTCTTCTCATAATAATCCTGTGAGAAAAGTATGGGCAAGTCAGTATCTCTCAGCCCAAGTCAGGGCCTGCCCAAGACATTTCCCTGCCTGCGGTGAAGGACAAGATAGAACCACCTCACAATTCCATGTGTGGAAACTGACTGGACCAAAGGATAAATTTGTTGCCCAAGCAGAACACCACAGTTGAATATCACCCCTAAAATGTAGATGATATATATCTGCTGTCAGTATATAACTCAAAAGGATGACGGGATATTTTTCCAAAAAGCCCACACTATTGTATCCAATCCTTTTAACTAGAGATCTCAGGGATTGGACCTCTGAGCTTTGGCAAGTAAAATCATGATTTTACAGTTGTTTTGACATATTCTTGGCCGCTACCTCAAAAACATTCAGGGCAGTCAGGGGATGGTGTGTGTATACTCCCTCAAGCTGCCAGGTAATAGCCATTATTTTTTGGGGGGTGGGGGTAGAACCAGCATGCAGGAGTTAGGAGACCTGGGCCCGGGTTGCGTTGGGGTGTGTGTGCTGTGTTGGCTGAGAGAAGCTGCTATCATGTCCCATTTATAGTTTAATAATTCCAAATGTTGATTAAAAGTCAAAACGAAAGTCCCACACATTTGTTGCTATGGTTGTTCTACACTCCTTAGTCTATTAATATAAATAATTGCCACTTGTATTTCATTATTGTTATTTTTCCTCCACGGTGAAAACCAGCTGGTGTTATATACGCTGGCAATCTGTGCTGAAATACAAGCTCATATATACAGGAAAAGGGGGGGGGGGAATCATGAGAAACCATTATTCCCAGCCTGGATTCCTTACAATGTTAATCCTGGTGGGTGTACTCAGTGCTGCCATTCTGAAGAGAACTGAGTATTCCAATTCATGCTCATTAATGCAGCTTGTTTCTTTTATTCAAGTTGCTAATATTGACCTTTATCTCTCTCATTTTTGCAGCCACCCAACATCATTTTTCGATTCACTGTCCCATACATCTGCATTCATTGGCTGCGAGGCAAAACTATCCCCGTGTTTCTGCCTGAAAGTAACAAACGTCAAATCTGCTTCTGAAGTCAGGTCTTCCAACATACAAGAGTTGTGCCTGTTTGGAGTTATGAAGGGAAGAATATGAAGCAATCTTCAAGAACACAATTATTTGGGGAAAGAGATCAAAAGTCTGATCACATATACTGAACAAAATGGTATTCTGTGCAGCTTCCAGCTACGTGTATGAGTCAGGCTTCCTTTATTTTACTTTATTTTATTTTAAAGCAATAGTGGGACTTCAAAACACAAATCTTCAAAGTCTTTCACCATCTCTAAAGACAGAGAAAGAACTTTACCCAAAAGTATGAAGTCAAAGTATGAAGCACAGGCCTTAGCTGGAGCTTTGACTGTATCCTGATCAGAATCCTTTGGGTGAGTGCGAAGTGTTAAACTACGTTTCATAAAATTTGATTGTGAATGAAGCCCTATAATCACAACTCTACTCTATCACCAAGTTTGCATCTGTATCCTGAACCTATCTACTGCGAATCTACTGAACCTATCTCACTGAATTCACAGAGAATTACTTACAATCGATTGCCAAACATAAGCATTCATCTTTGCATGATCTGAGCTCAAGCCGTGCAACAACGAAAAAGCTGTGCATTCAGCCCTAAATGGTGCTATTTCCTTAACAGCCAACGCACAGAACGTTAGTATTACCTTACCATAGAAAGGAGTGGGTGGGGGACTTATGGTAGAATGTATTGATAAAAGCATGCAATGTTACACCGTTTATTTAAGCTTGGAGCAGCGTACACTTCTGAGAGATTGCAAAGAGTTATAAAATGTTGCAACCAAAATTTCCCTATTCATATTTAGGCAGAGAAAGAGGCATCGCACAGAAAGCATTTTAAACAAATAGCTGGAAAATAGAAGGGGCGAAAGCAGATGCCTCTGTTTCCCAGGAGTCAAGATTTTAAGGAATAAGGTTCACCATCTCTTGCAGAGGCAACTCAATGAGGCTTTTTTTGTGTGTTCGTAGTGGAGAGCAAAACCTTTAACCAAGCCTTTGATGAGGAAAGAACTAGCTGTCATGGGGGGCACAGTACTTAAAAGGTGTAAGAGCGTTTGTCACTAGTTTGCTAGTCTTGGAAAGTAGCTATAATTCTAGCTGTTGACAATGAAAGGATCAAAGGAATGAAACACCTCGGCCTTCTGCGCCCAACCCCCTGAAGTCAATGCTTCCATTAAATAAATCACAGCTCCTGCGAGACACCGAGCTTGTGAGGGGACCAGCTCTGAAACGTTCCACTCACTCAAAAGAGGAGTTTGCTTTTGCCTTCTCACACTGTTCCTTGGATTCCAGGCACTTTGGTGCTTTATTAATTCAGATCCCTCATTGCTGGGGAGGTGGGTGTTTAAATATAAAACACTGTTTGCATTTCACATAATACTACCATTAGTTTTGTTTGCTCCAGCAAAGCTGTAAGAAGGGGGGGATAAATCCATGGGGAAAGTACACATGCATGCAAAGTCTCGCCAATCACATTTGCCAATCAAACGGCCATGCATGACGGAGTTCGCACAAAAGGCTTTCACAAATGCATAACTCCAATTAACATAAAGTTTGCTTTTAAAAAAAGAAAAAAGGAACAGGGGTGCATGGAAACTCAGTTTTGAAGGCTAATTGGAAATAGCCTCTCTTGGCTCCTAGGGTGCGAGCAAAGATTCAACTAAATATTTTCAATGGGCTTTTCAAGCACATGGCCTCCAAGGCAGTACGATAATATGTTTCCACTTTCAAAAGCTATAACTTTCTTTCATTTTTTTTAAAAAAGGGAAGTGTAGTACTGCATGACAAGGGGACCATATGCCTTATCAGTCTTCCTAAGACAGGGTTGACATCAACAGTGAAAGCAAAATTGTGCCCCCCCCCCCACACACCCCTTGAATATTCTCCTGCCCCATCATCAACTCATTTTATGGGATTGACTGGGATTTACATGAAAAGGTTGCTAATCACCTCAGGCAAACAGCATGATCAAATAGATTAAATTAAAAGCCAACCAGCCTGGACAAGAAACACAGAGAATGTGGATTCTATGAATGACATACGTACCTATTGTACTTGTCTACTGTAAATTATCAGGAAAGGGATTTCGTGTGGCGGTTGTGCTATAGCTGAATGTGTGTCATCTTGAGCTTTTTGGAAGTCAGGGTGGGACAGAAATATAATAAAGGAAATAAAAAATATATACAAACATAACACTTGATATTTCTTCACTTAGTCCCTCCAATCCTCTTGGAAGCCAAGAGAAAGTTCTCTGGAAAAAAAATCCTCCCCCTCTGTCACTGATCTTCTCCCCCACTTTGATAGTGAAATACTTGGGGCAAGGCAATTTGACACTGTCTTCTGTAACAAACCTGGTCAGGCAGGATTTCTCACACACCCTGCACAAAAGACTAACCCTTCACAAAGTACTTATTTCAAATTTATGTCAAGGTTGAGTGCACTGCAGCCAGGGAACTGTTCTGCGAACACAATGCAAAGGGCTCGTAGGCTAATCACTAAACCAGTGGGTTTGTGGCAAAGGGAAGTGGGGGGTGGAGGGGGACTTAACATGCCCATTCCTTAATCTAACCACACACAGTTACAACCAGAAATATAGAATTTTAACCAAGCACAGTGAAAAGCAACAAAGCTCTTTGCTTTGTCTTCACCATTTTTTGCTGAATAATAATAATAGAAGAAGAAGAAGAAGAAGAAGAAGACGAAGACGAAGACGAAGACGAAGAAGAAGAAGAAGAAGAAGAAGAAGAAGAAGAAGAAGAAGAAGAAGAAGAAGTGGTGCTGTGGCTTGCATCAAATTCCTGGTTTTACAACCCTGATCAAAGGTGATACATTAGGTGTATCTAATTAGGTGATTCTAATACAAACTTTGAGGCTGCAACATATCACTTCCTGGGGTGTGGAGCCTGAGAATTCACTTTCCGATTGTATCGTGAATAACAGCAGTGGAATTTTGTTGAACAACCTAAGCCCTTCTTTTAAGAGGGTGAGACAAAAGCATTTGCATGTTAAGCAACAACGCAGCATTGTTTTCTATGTGCTTTGATGCTTGCTGTAGGATTAATTAGCTGTTCGTTGGAGTAGCTGCCTTCTTTCTCTGAATTCTATCGAGGTGGGCTTGTGGTGGCCATGAAGTAAACATACAATTAGCATGACAAGGAAGAAGTAAACTACAGACATACATGTGACTGTGAACAACCGGGACATCCAGTTGAATGAAGACATGAATGGAGAACCTCATCTCCTGTTGTGTAGCCAAGCTCAGCAAGCCACCTAAGACCAAGTTCAATCTAGCTTCAGAAGGAGTAGGAGTGAACAACACTGGCACCTGTGATTAGCAGAAAGTATAAAGTCTGTGGATTGGCTATGCCCAGTGAAGACATGAGTAGGCTGGTCAACAAAGCTGCTGGGCGGGGGGGGGGGGCAGGAGACAATACAGACAGGGGAATAATATTAATAATAATACTTCTCTAAGGAGAATGAGACAATCCTAGAGAATCTCCATTAATACTTCTGCCTTGTATGGACTGAGCCACAATCAATTCACCAGTCACTGATCCACACACCTGTTTAGGATAACAACTCACCTGCTGCTCCTGTTGGAAAACACTGATGGCATGTCACCTGAAAATATTCACACAGCCTAAAAGAGTGGTTTCATGTAGTGTAAAAAGCCATGAGGTACAAGGAACAAGTTGGAACTTAGCGGCAGCCCATATGATAATTTCTTCTTTGGCAAAGCAACCGTTCCCTATGACCTACTTGGATGGCAGGAGTGGAGCCACTGCAACTCTCCCAACGCTAGTATACAACTCTGAATTATATTATAAAATATAGCTGAGAGTTCCAGGAGAATTAACAGGATCACAATCCTAGGATGAAACACCAGGTTCCTGCTTTGGGGTTTCCCACAGGCATCTGGTTGGCTATTGTGAGAACAGGATACTGGACTAGATGGGTCACTGGCCTGATCCAGTAAGTATTTCTTATCCTCCTAGGACAACTAAGGCAGCTTCAATATCAAAAGCATGCCTAAAGCCAGGTTGATATACAACTTGCCTATATAAGACTACCTTTGCCACTTTTCTAGAAAGTAGGTCTTCCTAATATTTTCATTTGGCCTGAATCTTTTAAGCAAACTGATCTCATTTGCAGGATTAATGCATGAATCAGAAGGTAATTGCCCTTTGGATTTCACATTTTCTGAATTTTGCCAGACGTTCTCAGTTTTTAAAAATTGCATTTGTCCGTTTTGTCTGTGGTGTTGTTGTTGTTGTTTCAAAGAGTGCATTTTAGGATAGGTATGTTTAGAAATGTGTACGTTGAGATGAATGTGAATTTATGTGCATATTTTTTGATAAAATAACATTTATGTATGTAGTAAAGATGTACTTAAATATGGATTTATTTTTTATATTAAAAATGAATTAATTCAGAACTGAAACAAGAGTAAACTTACAAATAAATACTTGCATCAGAAATAGACTGGTCCTTCCATCCTACTTTCCAGAAGAATATTTGAATAATTTTATCACACCAACAATCATACTCTGGATTACTCCTCCTCAGTCAGAAGCATATTTATCAAAATGATTTATCCAGAGAATTTCTGTCATAACAAGTTCCGAAAAGCATGTATGAAGTCACAAGTAGGTCTTAACCATGGTCCTCCGAGGTGTGCTGATCCCTATGGAACAGCAAGAGTGGGAGGCTGGGAGGGGCAAGGAGAGATGTGAATAGTCTTTCCAATGTATACTGGGTATCACAAAGTGATCCAAGTTCCATTTATGGGCGTTTACACTATTTCATAGAATCAAAAGGGTTTATTTATATTAGAGGCACTCCATATATATTTAATTGATACAGTTGCTCAAATTTCTTTATCCATCTTAATCCCATTCTCGCCCCACCCTATGGGTGCACAATAATGTCATATTTCATCCCTATGATTTCCCAATTCCTGCAGTAGTATCATCTTTACGGGAACAAAGACATGATAAATTGAAGGAAGTGGTGACAGCAATCTTATGCGTTACTGGAGCGGGGGGATAGTATTGCTATCCTCTGTAACGAACACAGAGATATCAAATGACTTGTTGGGCAACACATGGAACTAGCGAATTTGGATTTTTTTTATGGTCCCATTGAAGTGAAAGGAACTACACTGATTTCTACTAAAGTACTCAAAGCCTTATGGGCTGGGCAGTAAGGATGATTCCAATCATATGGCTGCAAATTCAGGTATTAGTGATAAACCTATGATAACAAGGTCTTTCATACTGAAAGGTGAATAATCACAAAACCGAAGAAGTATAGTATCATTTCCTCTAAAGAAGCCTTTCATCATGTGGTTAAAATCCAATGGTGGAAGACCTACCTACCATTTCACAAACTATACCTGTGAATGAGGTTCATAATTTTTTTTAACTTGGTCTCCCTGCCCTCAACAGCAAGTGGGCATGCAAATTCAGTGTACGGTCATGTGTAGGTGGTTTCAGTGGCAAACTCCAAACATAGCTCAACAAGTCCCACATCCTGCTAAGCCACTCCTACTAAACTCCCATTAGCTTCACCCACTCAAACCTTGTGCTTCCTGCTCCATTCTAGCTCTGTCCAGAGAAGCTCTTTCTACCAGCTTTTACAGCTAAAACAACCTTCCATGGTTAGAAGCACTATACCTCTGAATACCATACAGTGGTACCCTGGGTTGCAAACACTTCGGGTTACAGACTCAGCTAACCTAGAAGTAGTACCTCGGGTTAAGAACTTTACCTCAGGATAAGAACAGAAATCGCACAGCGGCAGCGGGAGGCCCCCTTAGCTAAAGTGATGCCTCAGGTTAAGAATGGACCTCCGGAACGAATTAAGTTCGTAACCAGAAGAAGAAGAAGAAGAGTTTGGATTTGATATCCCGCCTTTCACTCCCCTTCAGGAGTCTCAAAGTGGCTAACAATCTCCTTTCCCTTCCTCCCCCACAACAAAACTCTGTGAGGTGAGTGGGGCTGAGAGACTTCAAAGAAGTGTGACTGGCCCAAGGTCACCCAGCAGCTGCATGTGGAGGAGCGGAGACACGAACCCGGTTCACCAGATTACGTGACTACCGCTCTTAACCACTACACCACACTGGCTCTAGAGGTACCACTGTATTCTGGTTACAAACAAAAAGCAAAATACTGATGCCAACGTAGCCTGCTTATCATCTTCCTTGCTGGCTGGTTGAAATGGAGATTACTGAACTAAATAAAAATAACTTACCCCAAGTCTAGACAAAAATCAATGAAAGACTGAGGTGATATATAGCACTCATTCTCCTTCAATTAGCTTCTCCCCTAATTATTTCCCAATACAAGATCCCTTCCAGTTTTACTTCTTCCAAAAATCCACCCCATTCTCCAGATTACCTTCAGTTTTTCTACAGTTTCCTCCCATGCTACTCTTCTACCTTTAAGCTTAAAGAAACAGAAGAACAAAGGTGATGTAATTTCACAAAATGGCAGCTGGCCAATTGGAACCTAGCCACCTGCCATTACCACCCATAAGCCAGCCTCCTCCACCATCCATGCCCATAAAGCACAGGTGGCTTCACAGTGATTGAGTTTTATTTCTAGGAGCGGGTGTGCAGCAAATCTTGAGAATCCATTTCTCCACCTGTACACTGGCACCCACAGTGAAGTCAAAAAGTTATAATCTCCATCCTAAGGGCAAAAACATACTGTAAATGTAAATCATGCACTTTGATTCTCTTGGGTCTGGGGTGTTTAAAGCAAAAGCAAGCTTTGTTTTAACAGTAATACTCTTAAAATATGCATTAAGTTCAGAAGCTACGTATAAAGTACATGAGGCTTTTCGCCACCATTTTGAACATCAGTCTAATATTCTCAAGCTTTATTTACATGGTGGCATGGCTGACCGCCATCAGTTTGGAAAACACTGCTTGTTAGTTAACCACCAACGTGGAATGAGTGGAGCGAAGGGGCTTGCAACAATCGTTTTGCAAAGTCTTAAAAGAACTGTTGTCCCAATCTCCCTTTGTTGCAATTTCTCTTTGAACGACTGGTGCTCCGGGGCAGATTAGCAGATCTTTGAGTGGTAAATCCTGCATTGAGTTATTTGTAACATTTAAATTTACTTGAAGTTACTTGAAGATAAGTTAATGACAGGCAACACAGGGAAGTTTGTATTTTAACTCAAGATCTTGCACTAGACTAAGAACGAATCAAAATAGATCTATACAATACTTGTGTAACAGACTATTATTCACTTCCATTGTTTGATACAACCTCTTTACTACTCAGGTCAACCCTCTGTCCCACCTACTTAGAACAGTACTAAGCTTCCCAGAATACAATTATTCTACCAATATTATAATGCCTTTATAAAAATGTACAGTGAGAGCACACTAAAAATACTGTATACAGATTTAGTAGCCATAGAGCCAGAAAGGGGCTATCAAAATAATCATAGATTGGAGCACCTCTCTTAGGGGTGGGGAAGCTGCTTAGTTTGGCAGAAGGAAGGCAAGTAAAAGGAAGGAGGAATATAGGAAGTAGAAACAGAGACGTTTTTCCTCCTGTCTCATATCACTAGAATCTGGAGACAGTTAACAAAGCAGAATGGTGTTAGATTCAAGACGAACAGAAGTACTTCTTGACATAGTGCACAGTGAAGATTATAGAATAAGCTGGCACAAGCTAAGGTGATGTTGAGCAATTTACATTGCTTGGAAAAGGAGATTAGAATATTCCATTGAAGATATAGTCATCAATGGCCACATGCAGGCTATATCTGAGTACTAGCAATTGAGGAACAGCAGGAGAGGACAACTATCCATTTGTCCTGTTTGTAGACTTCCCACAGGTATTTGGGAATTCCTTGTCCCAAAGTGAAGTACATAAAGTCCCAGAGAACAAAGGTATACTTTAAAAGGGCGGGGTGACTCTTAGCCTGGACTATCAATGAAAGCTTGTGATATTTTTGGCAAGAGAAGTGAACAGGCTTAAGATTGTGCTGTATGTTATTGTCCACTCCTGACCTTATGTGAATTACATGTGAGAAACAAGGCACACCCTGCAGGCTGCTTATTCTCCAAATAAAACATGGACTGACTTTTGCTAATGAAATCCTGCTACCATTTGCAAAACCCCACAAGCATTTAGAGCACCTTTCTCAAAAAGACTTCAGGCCAAACCTTATTGCAAATGTCAAACTTCTAAGCTGGGTGTGGAATATAACATTTTGAAAATCTGAAATCAAGTTTAGGAAGAGTGAGGCAATCACCTCAGGCCGCCAGCTGCAGCAGCCACTGGCTATTCCTCATATACCCCCAGCCCTTCCTTCAGTTGCCCCATGGTCTCTACCAGGTCCAATCTCCAAAATCTGACCTGCTGCCTCAGGTTGTTGGAAGATACTATTTTGTCATCAGTGTTGAAACAACATTCAACTGTCAGTCCAGTTGCCTTTTGTATGTGGAATTGGGAAGGAGAGCCAGTGTGGTGTAGTGGTTAAGAGCGGTAGTCTCGTAATCTGGGGAACCGGGTTCGCTTCCCCGCTCCTCCACATGCAGCTGCTGGGTGACCTTGGGCTAGTCACACTTCTCTCAGCCTCATTCACCTCACAGAGTGTTTGTTATGGGGGAGGAAGGGAAAGGAGAATGTTAGCCACTTTGAGACTCCTTAGGGTAGTGATAAAGCGGGATATCAAATCCAAACTCTTCTTCTTCTTCTTCTTCTTCTTCTTCTTGTACTTTACCTCAGGCAGCAAAATGGCTTGAGCCAGTCTGCCTGTAATGAAACACCACATGATGTGTTTCCTCATGTATGAAGTCAGACTATTTGTCATTGAAACCATATATTGTTGGCAACAACTCTCCATATTTTCAGGCAGATGTCTTTCTTATCAGCTGAACCTTCTAACTGGAGATGCTAGGGATCTGAACCTGGGACCTTTTGCATTTGAAGTATGTCATCTAGCACTGTGGCTATGGTCACTCCCCAAACTGTAGTGACCTACACATTAAATGGATAAAATGGAGGACACAATATATGTCGTCTGCCATAGCTCCATATATGGGGTTTTCCAAACTTCCTTCAGTTGTTAAGAGAAAGACTCTAGAAACTTGAATCTGTGGGTGGAATGCAACATCACACTAAGGAGATTGTCCTGTCAGCACAAGCATTTCTGCTTTCCAGAAAAACCAATCTCCTCATTCCTCTCCCATGTTCTGGAGGTTCTCTCAACCTTCCCAAAAAGATTTGGAGAGGGTGCAAGGTGAGGGGAGAGTACCACTGTTGTTAGTGGGACTCATTGCTTTCGCTTTCACTAGCACAACTTAGTTGAATCTGTCCTGTATAATTTGTGCCAACCTAGGCAGGGAATTTATGTGCTCCCCCATCCCCGCCCCAAAACACACACTTAATGTTCAATGCTCCCATACTGAAGTGGTGGTGGGGCATTCCTTCTACATCCCAGATCAAAACGACTTAGGCTGCCGTCCTAACTGCACTTACCTGAGAACAAAGACTTGCTTCTGAGTAGCCTTGGTTAGGGTTGCGCTGTGAGTCATACCAAGACAGTCACATAGCTGTTTGGGTCCTTCTTTTGAAGCTCTTCATACTCCTTTAACTGCTGTCCACACCCAACACTTATCCAACACCAATTAGCCTTAAGACCTCACTGATAGTTTCTGTTTCATAACTGCATGGATGCTGAGCATCCGTGAGATATTCATCAAACATACCTCAGAGGTTCTTGGGGCAAGGCCATTCTAAATGAAATTCTCATTTTAAAAGTATAGCTGAATTCATTGCAAGTGGGGAAAAGTCTATTTCCAGTAAGTTTATTACCATGTACATCACATTAAGGGAAGCCTGGGGCAGACATAATATATCCTATATTTACGTGGTTCCAAAGGGCTTTTTGAAATATTTATATATAATGTTTTATGTTGACTCCAGATGCTCTCTTTGTTGTGTTAGATAGGAATATCTGATGTTCATTAGCAGTTACCTCGGAAAGATTCCTAGTTGCGTGCAAGAGGAAAATAGTTTGACGACTTGTAACAACAGATTTACCAAACAAAGAAAATGTGCCCTTTGATTGATTTGGGGGTGCTATTAGTTTAAACCACATCATGCATTATGTATCATTTGTGCTTTTTTTTAACAACTACAAGTTAAAAGAAGGAGGCTAACATTCGGTCTGGTGTAGTGTTGCAGGGATGGCTATCCTGTGCCCCACAACATCATCTTTCCCAACTGAAGTTCAATGTAGCTGGTGCTGATGAGAGTTGGAGTACAAAACCACCTAGAGGGCCACTCTACACTCTAGAATACTGGAGTCAAATTCTCCTTACCTTCGGGTGGTCACAGGGTCGCTTTCTTTTACTTTTTTCACATTTATCTTCCACCTATACTCCAATGACCCTAAGGCAGTACATACAGTTCTTTCTCTAGCTTTCATCTTCTTCACAACAACCTTGTGAGGTAGGTTAGGCTGGCAGATGGTGATTGACCCCAAGTCACAAAAGTGAGTTTTCATGGTTGAGTGGATTGGATAAAAAAAAATAAGGCAATGAATATACTGAACTGTAATCTCACAATTTATGGGGATCGAATGAGGATATTGCCATATCACAGATAATATGTCAATTATCCCTAGTCTCACTGCCAGAAACTCCACCAAAACTACAGGGAGACCAGAGCCCTGGAAGCAGAGAGCCAAACACCTGAGTCAGCATTCTATTCCAAGAGCCAAGTGAAATGTTTGGCAAAATTTACTAGAGCATCTCACAATATAAGCTGGAAACCATGGGGGAGTAGATCAATTGAAATTAAAGGACATAACTTGGTTATGTTAATTAATTTCAATCGGTCTGCACTATGTGAAGCTTAGTTGAATGCTACCCACATCATTTTCAAAGCCTATTCAAGTCCAAACAGATCGTTGCAGCTGCAGTTATCATCCTTCTTCTTGGGATTTCTTGAGAGGTCTAGGTTCATGATCCTGCTCAGCCATCAGATCTCCCAGCTTTACATATACACCTCATGGGGAACAATGTGAAAAAAAGATCAAAGCAGCAATCCTAAGATACGGTGTGGCTGCTTAATGCCATTGATTTCCACAGAATTCGAACCTATATAAAAACTGAACAGCACTGTGTAATTGTAATTAATAACAATCCTCAAAGGCATCAGACTCCAAACTCATTTTTGTGGGAGTTTACAAAGGCTGAATAAAATTGCCACATCCACTTGTCTTCAGCTGAGGGCACGTCAAACACATTTCAAGAAACCATCACTATTTTTAAAAAACGGGTGTTCTACACTCATTCAATGCTTCTTTTTCATCTTGTCATTGGCTGTGGAATTTGCAGTCAACTTAGTGACAGTAATCTCTCCCACCCCTTTCTGTTATTTCTAAGAAAGCACAGAATGCATGAGCCTGAAAATGAAATAATATTCAAGACCCTGAAGTGTTCACGCATACAATCTGTTAATAAGGCCTAGTGAAGGCTGTGTATGTGTGTGGAGGGGTTGGGGGGGAGAGATATCAGGAAAAGATCATCTCTATTTTGGAAATGAATGGATGCAGGAAATTCTGCCATCCTGAAGGACAAAGAGAGTAACATGCAGTTGACAAACGTTAAAACACTGAGAAGTGACACTGTCATTTCGCTAGACCAGCATTACAAGTATGTTGTTTTTCCAGTTCCAACCTTATTTCCATAGGCTATTCACACCATCCTGACCTAACATGACTAGTTGTAAATCCATTTGTTTGTGTCAAAAGTGTCATCACAGCTCAGTAAGCCACAGATGTCGCAGTGTTAAAAGACTGGATTAAAATAAAAAATAATGAAGAAATCAGTGTTTATTGAACATTTGGTTTGAGTCATTATGAATAACATGCTTTTCAGACTACAGACATATCCCTCTCACACTGCTCAATTCTCTTTCTCTACCTCCCACCTTTCCTTCTAATTCCTGATTAGGATTTCAGCAGTAGGAGTTTCTGGCTTCAGGCTCCTTTGTGTGCCCACAACATCCATACACTGGGAGCTGGAGGGGGGGGGTCCCACTTCCACAACTTAGTATTCTACAACAGTCATACGTGTTGTGGTAACATCTAGGGCTTGAAGACAGACACCCTACTGCTTCTATGGTCCCTAAAACCTGTATCTAGAGCTGTATTCCTCAGTCCTTTCTTCTTTCAGAAGGACTAGTTGCAGGGGCCTGATTCTTACCCTTGTGCTTCTGGGGTTGCCTCTGAGGAAGTGGGTTGGCTCGACTGGGTTTTGCTCATGAAACCTTAAACACGATATAAGAAAAGTCTTGCTGGCAGATCAGGTCATTAACCCACCAAGTCCAGCATTCTAATTCCACAGTTACCAAACAGATGCCGTTCACTGGAAGTTTTTGTGCAGAGGTTAGATGGCCATCTGTCATGGATGTTTTAGTTGAGATTCCTGCACTGCAGGGGGTGGGATTAGATGACCCTTGGGGTTCCTTCCAACTCTACAATTCCATGGTGCTATGAATATTTAGAAGTAAGATCGTATACCTATGAAGCCCACTATGTTGTCTCCTGGGGAATGTAGCCAGTTGGGTTCTTAGATGTATAATTTCTCCCAAAACTTGATGGGATACTGTTTAGTACAGTGGTGTCCAACTTGGCCCTCCAGCTGTTTTGGGACTGCAACTCCCATCATCCCTAGCTAACAGGGCCAGTGGTCAAGAAGGATGGGAATTGTAGTCCCAAAACAGCTGGAGGGCCAAGTTTGGCCATCACCGGTTTAGTATATTAGTGAGGTTATTTGAAAAGGACCAGAAACGTTCAGCTCCCAGTTAACCAGCTGCCCCAGGTAATCAAGGAAGCAGGCTGTTCTTACTCTATGCTCCCATCTGCCCCACCACTTGCCTGTTCATGACCTCCATGCCGACAGAGCTGTACCAGAAGGTCCAGGAAAGCCCTTTAAAAGGCACGGCTGCCCATAAAAATGGCTGCGATTTCCAACGCACGAGCTCCTAACAGTGGGCACTGTAGCGATGCATGTCATGTTGCTATTACCGTTACATTGATCACCAGGGATGATTACCATTATTGGTTTTATATTATTGGTGTTATAGTGTGATCTAAGCATACAGACTCAGAATTAATGCACACTGAGTTCAAAGGACTTATTTGTGCTTTTATAACTGAGTTTTAGAATTACACTTCATGTTTCTGATACTTCTGTAACTGTATAAAAGTTCCCAGAAGCTGTGCCAAGCTGTGCATATTTTAATACACATTAACAGAAACTCTGTGTGTGCAGCATTCACACAGATGCCCTGCCTAATCACTCAACAAACCCAAGTATGGGTATTGGGTTTTCTTGTCCCACAAATTCAAGGATGGGCCTCATACAAGAAACAAGTGACAACACGAAGGCTGTTGAAACACTTACACACCTCAGAAAAGGCCACTGAGTGATGTAGCAGTTCTGGAGCCTACAAAACAGCCTGTTGCTTTGAAGGAGAAGAAAACCCCTGAATGGACATGATTGCCAGAACTAGTACAAATGGGACTGGGTTGTATCCTTATTTTCCCTTGCAACCAGGCCAAGAAATCTAATTCTCAGTTTGTACGCTATCAAGAATGGATAGGCAGATGGGCTCCGTTGAAACATTTCTTGCCATCTGCTGATAAACTGAAAGTGGAATGCTGTTTTTTTTTTATTTTAAAAAAATGACAGAAAACACTTTTTTCAGTCTGAAATATGGTAAAATGCCTTTTGGCAGTTCTCGTTATTGATTGCATTAAAGGCTATATTGATCACACTTTGTTTTCAATCTAATAAATTACAGCCCTTCAGGTTGCAAAAATGTGCACGGCTATTCATGAACAGCTATTAGCACTCGCAGCTCTAATGCTAGCTGAAGCACATCACATTCTTCATGAAACATTTAAGTTTAGATCTCTTCGCTTGCAAAGAGCAATTGCAAGCATTCACTCTAATCTTTGCTTAACAGCATGTCAAGAAAGAAACATTTTAAAAACCTGTCCAAACGGCAAAACAGAGCAAGGGTAACATTTATTTCATTTAGCAACAACAACGTTTTTGTAGATAAGGATACATTTAAACGTCTGTGCGCGCTTTAATACTTTGCAAGAGAAGAAAAAGGGCAGATTATTATACAGTGGTACCTCGGGTTAAGAACTTAATTAGTTCTGGAGGTCCGTTCTTAACCTGAAACTGTTCTTAATCTGAAGCACCACTTTAGCTAATGGGACCTCCTGCTGCTGCCGTGTCGCTGGAGCACTTTTTCTGTTCTCATCCTGAAGCAAAGTTCTTAACCTGAGGTACTATTTCTGGGTTAGCGGAGTCTGTAACCTGAAGCGTCTGTAACCTGAGGTACCACTGTACTGGGCATTTAATTCAGCTTCTTGAATAGTAGAATGTAGAGTTTGAAAGGACCCCAAGGTTCATCCAACCCTCTGCAATGCATTCTGGTTAACAGAATCCCCACTTTCATTTAAACAAACAGAAGAAAAGAAAGTCAGTTTATCCATAAACCTATGTTTTTACAATTAGCATTGATGGAATGGAGTGGATGATGCGTCCTACCTGTTGGTTTAATTTGTTCCTCCTCTTTAATAAAGCTTCATTAAAAGTGTAATTTTTCAAAAAAAAAACCACAATATTTGATTCCTTATTCATGAGAATCTATGCTTGGACAATCACATATATCTTAGACGCCAGAGGACAGCTGAAAAATATTTTTTGTGGTCAAGAGTCCGGATTCAATGTCCTTCAATGCTCTTTCCCATTTGTTCAAAGATTAAACACTTTAAGCACAATGTATTCCAATAAAGGATATTCTAAGTAATGCTGAGTTGCTGTCTCTAGCTTATGCCTTTTATTTATATTTCATTCTATCACATGGATAGAATAGTTCATCATATACATAATGTCTACAATTATACCAGCTGCAAACTTACCTGGGCAGAAATAGCCTGGCTTTCGTTATCCTGGGGTCTGGTAACCTCCATTTACATTACTTTAATGTGCTATAAGTGTGAATGTATTTGAAGACTATTTCAAAACTGAAGTTAGTAATCTAACAGATATATTCTGCAACACTTGGAACTGGATGCTATCTTCACATTGCACTTGTGTTACTGCCAACTGCACTGGCTCACAATCCATTTTGGGGCCCAATTAAAAGTGCTGTTTTTGACTTGGAAAGCCTTTAGGATACGGGAACTTTTAGGACCACCTGTCTCCCTATGTACCTACTTCTATATTCAGGTCTGCTATGGAATATCTCCTGCAGGCATCACTGCCATCTGAGGTTTGGCGGGTGGCAGTGCCTCAGTTGTGGAACATTCTCCCCAAAGAGTGAAACTATTCCTGTCCCTCTTTGCCTGAAGAGGAATCCAAAGTCTGAAACAGGCTTCCTCAACCTCGGCCCTCCAGATGTTTTGAGACTACAATTCCCATCACCCCTGACCACTGGTCCTGCTAGCTAGGGATCATGGGAGTTGTAGGCCAAAAAAAATTTGGAGGGCCAAGGTTGAGGAAGTCTGGTCTGAAAAAACACGGTCCATGGTTGGTCACCAGGCAGGTCCCAGCCTCAGACCTCAAGCTTTGGGGTTTAAACTTCCCAGTCTAATGCATGCACACAGGTGTTTAAAGACGCATGTTAGATGGGTGTGTTCACTCCAGGCAGCATTGATGCAACATAGATGAAGCATACTCGGTGTGGCTCTGCCTTTGTATCCTGCCTTATCTCTGAGGCTGAAAAGAATGTTTATGTAAAACAACAACCGAGCATAGCAACTGCTGTGTTTCCAAATCTACACCCGTCACAAAAACAAATGTATACCTGTGCATAAACACCTAACCTGAAAGTTGTCATGCACAGCCATTTTGGGGATCCCCCTCCCCAATTCTACACCATCTGAGGCAGCTTTTGGGAGGCAAAGCCAAACTGATTAAGGGGTGGTGAAGTTTTCAGTCCTTGAAGGCATCAAAGGATTTCAAAATAAGCCCAAATTTAAAACTTCTGCAAAGCCTAATATAGTTTTCCATTATGGAAAAATCAGTAGGCTCAACACATGCTCTTTTGCTTTTAAAACCATTACGATCGAGTCTATAAAACATTTGACTAATATCTCTGATCAGTGCCTGATGAAAAAAGGGGAGGAATAGAGTTTAGAATTTTAATTAAGAATACTCCCCCCTTCCTTTCCATTTTGGTTCTTTGCAGATAATAAACAAATGTGCACACATGCACACACACACCCCAAGCAAGTGCCAAGTCACTTAGAAGAATCAGAAGTCTGCAACATTTTAGATGACATTAAACTCCAGATGTAAAGTGTGACGTGTACAATGTTGTGTGTGTGTTTGCTTGTTAAGTAAAAACCTTTTTAATGAAGGGTTGGAGGGATCTATGCTAATTTGTATGCCAGTGGACCATGTGACATGAAAGACTTTACGGCTCAATCTACATCCCTATGAAATTGAAATTCTTAGTTTCAGACGTTTTAGTGCAATTGAATTCCAAATAGATTAAATTGGCTTAAATCTAAGTACTTGAACTGAGTACATTAGAAGCGCTGCGTCAAATAACACATTACAGCGAGATGAGTTGTCGGAAGTTCACTATCTCGCCATGAGTCAGCGGCTACCAGGATATACCCAAATACTGGCATGGGGGAATTCTGAGGTAACTGTTTCCAATGTTGTCCTCACAATAACACTGAAAGGTAGGTTAGGCTGTGAGACAACGACTGGCCCAAGGTCACCCAATGAGCTTCATGGCTGAGTAGCGATTTGAACCTGGTCTGCCAATAAATAAGAGTGACACTCTAACCACTGTTCCATGCTGGCTCTCTAGACCATGAGTAGGCAAACTAAGGCCTGGGGGCCAGATCTGGCCCAATCGCCTTCTAAATCTGGCCTGTGGACGGTCCAGGAATCTGTGTGTTTTTACATGAGTAGAATGTGTGCTTTTGTTAAACATGCATCGCTGGGTTATTTGTGGGGCATAGAAATTCATTCATTTTTTCCCCCTTCAAAATATAGTCCAGCCCCCCCACAAGGTCTGAGGGAAGTTGCTGCTGAAAAAGTTTGCCGACCACTGCTCTAGTTCAAGGGTTTCCCAAACTTTGGTCTAGAGCTGTTTTTGGACTACTATTCCCATCATCCCTGACCACTGGTCTTGCTAGCTCAGGATTATGGGAGTTGTAGTCCCAAAACACGGGACACGGGTGGCGCTGTGGGTTAAACTACAGAGCCTAGGACTTGCCGATCAGAAGGTCGGTGGTTCGAATCCCCGCGACGGGGTGAGCTCCCATTGCTCGGTCCCACCTCCAGCCAACCTAGCAGTTTGAAAGCACGTCAAAGTGCAAGTAGATAAATAGGTACCACTCCGGCAGGAAGGTAAACGGCGTTTCCGTGCGCTGCTCTGGTTCACCCAAAGTGGCTTAGTCATGCTGGCCACATGACCCAGAAGCTGTACGCCGGCTCCCTCGGCCAATAAAACGAGATGAGCACCACAACCCCAGAGTTGGCCACGACCGGACCTAATGGTCAGGGGTCCCTTTACCTTTACAAAACAGCTGGAGATCCAAGTTTGGGAAACCCTGCTCTAGATGGATACATCACACGGTAAACACACATAAACAGCATACAGGCAATACAACTTTCTCCTCTCCCCCCCCCGCCCCCCCCCCCAAGATGTATTTCAAGAGCCTTACACCACAAACATGAAAGGCAGCTGGTAATGTGCATGCATTAGAAGAACCTATAAATATTTTGAGATATTCTTCAAATGTCTTATGCAGCCTATAATAGTTGTATATTAAGACTGTCTTTGATTTCATTGTTTTTCCCCTTGTACTATCTGCCTTAAAGCCTTTTAGTCATGTACAGACGGGAGAGGTGATAGCTTTGAAGTGCCCAAGCTGCAGCAAATATGCCTTTTTATTGTTGTTATTATTATGATTAAGTCTGAAGGGGTTTCGCATGTGATTTGCTGCAACTTTAGAGCAAGCTCAAAGATTCAACATAACTTCAAGGCTGCTCCGTAAAAAAAATGTGGAGGTCGTTCAACTGAACAAAGACTAGATTTCTGTAAAACAAACAAACAAACAAACAAGTACAATGGAACCTCGGTTTTTGAACGTAATTCGTTCCGGAAGACCGTTCGACTTCCGAAACGTTTGAAAACCGAGGATCAATGGGTGGTTGGCAAAATCCATTGAAAAAATGGAGAAACATGCCTCGACTTTTGAGGCGTGTTCGAAAATGGAAGCAATTACTTCCGGGTTTCCGCTGTTTGGGTTCCGAATCGTTCAGCTTCCAAGACGCTTGAAAACCGAGGTTCCACTGTAAATGTCCAGTCGCACCTTAAAAACTAAGGTGTTTATTATGGCATAAGCTTCCATAAGCCAAAGACCACTTTGTCAGATTCGATTTTCTTATAATAATTTATAGGGTGAGAAGTTGGGGAAGCACCACATGGTCTGCTTGAACCCTCACAAGGCTCTTAAACAAATGATAAACTCCACACACATGCACACACAAACACACATGCATATAAAGATGTAGTGTTATTTTTGATTTCCTTTTCTGTGTGATAGTTTCCTCACTCCCTGCAAATATAGCGCAAATGAGTCATGATAGGGTTTGTTGGGTGTTTGGGATTTTTTTTGCTCCAAAACAGCTGTGATCAGATGCTATTTGCAGGAACAGCAACAGCAGAGATTTGCACCCCACCTAACTAAAATTAGTTTGAAGTAACCAAACTTCGCATCTGAACATATGACTGCTCCATTTTTATTTTAATAAAAATGGAATTTTCTCACACAAGAGAAATTTGTGGGCTCGTGAAAACCACACATTAATCAAAATCTATTTCCATAAAGTTTGTGTCTTCTAAACTAAAAGTTCCCTTTCGCCAGAAAGCATGTTTTAAGATTTTATATGAAGAAATATCAATATAATGCAATCAAACTTGACATATTCAGGGTGGTATTTTGGCCACAGCAGAATGTGGACAAAGTGGCTGGAATGTATAGGCTAAACCACCATTCCCCAACCTGGTGCCCTCCGTATGTTTTGGACTAAAACTCCCATCAGTTCCAGCTAGCATGGTCAAATGTGAGGGATGATGGGAATTTTAGTTTGAAATGTCTGGAAGGTGCCGGGTTAGGGAAGGCAAAAGTTAATGGGTTGATTGTTTCTCTTCTCCTGGCAACATGCAAGAAAAGGTGAGTGAAAGTAAGACATAACTAACACATTGCTTTTGAAGTGGTTTCTTACATGTATTTCAATAGAAGCAGGTTCAGGAAAGGTAACAAAATGCTGTGATATTGCAGCATAACGCATATGAGGCACAGTTACAAACCTGATACACTGCCCACATCACTAGGCTTTCTTATCAAATAGGGCATGGTTAAAGACTTTTCTGACTGGCTCTGCAACAACTCAATTTATCTAGCTAATTTTGAATAAGCATTCAAACTGATGTTTTCAGCAGAATCTTATTTGTTCCCAACCCCTCAGCAACTTTGGTATACAGTACCGCTCACACTCTTTGTTCTGCAAACTGATTCACTTTTTCCTCAAGGTTTTTGATGTAACATCCAGGCACTATATTATTATATCACCACACCCGAATAATGATTTTACCACTCAATACATTTCTAGGCATTTCTTCCTGAAACATACCTAGCTGTGGCTGAGTAAATATCCAGAGGGCGAGGTTACCTCCCTACCCGATAATGCATGAGCTGGATAATGCAGATACATCCACTTAAGATGGGCTGGCTTAACATTTTAAACGTTGCTTTCTGCTGAACTTTGATTACTCAGTCCCAAAGAATATCTCCACTTGCACGCAAATTCAACCCAGTAGTTCTGAAGTTCTGCCTAAACTAGTTTAAAACGTAACAGGATTTTCAAGTTTTGGCAATTCAACAGCATGGTTTTCTTTTTAAATTGGGGGGGGGGTCATCCATCTAGCATTTGACACCAAATGTTTCCAATCAGTTTCTTTAACACTTTCCTGGTTCGGCGATTATTTTAGGGTGGTTGTGTCCCCCCCCCCCCCCAGGATGCAGTTTATACTTAGAAGTTAAGTTCTCCACATCCCCAAACACTGAATTGTGGAAACAGGTGCTTCTGACAAAGCCAGAGGAGTTCGGCAGTGCTTTGACCCAACATAGCTATGTGCATTAGTAAGACACAGCACCCGCTGAGTTTCCTTCAGTTAATTAGAGAACCCGTATGGCAAGGAATAGCCTTGACTATAAATACTTCCTGAAAGATCCCTAACAGAGTCAAAGGAAATGAGGGGAAAATGAAATGCAGCTAAAGGGAAACTATTTCAGATGTTCCTCCTTTCAACAAGTTATGATTTTGAGGATACTGAGGCCTGGGTTACATTGTGCGAGATCTTTCAGAGAAACCAAAAGCTAGCGCAGAAATAATATGCACAAAATTAGGGCATTCGTTAAAATACTTCTTAATTCTATTGGTTTCCAATGGAAAGTCAGAAATAACTTTGAAGTGTTCATTGGGTGTACTCCTAGCTAAGTGTGCATAGGAGTGAAGTCTCTTTCCTACTGATTTCGAAGCGTGAACTGCTTTCTTAAAATTTTGCCATTTACAAACAATGGGACGTTAAAGGAGATGTATTTTCTGTTTGCTGTATCCATATTCCTTTATACAAGCCAAAGGCAGGGAACCTTTTTTTAGCCTAAAGGACACATATACCCTTTCTGGGCAACAGAAAGGTATGAGGTAGGGACATAGAAATGAATATAAATTTTAACTTTGTACATTAGCCTAGTTTCTACACATATTTCTTTCTATCCTCAATCCAGAGAAGCAGGAGTTCAAGGACACATTCCATCCTGGCAAAAAACATCCAGGGAGGATGTGAAGCAAGACTGGAGAAAGGTATTGCACAGGGCAAGAAGATAGCGAATGATAAATTATCCTTAAACTGCAACTTGGTCTCCCCCCCCCCCCCAAAAAAAAATCAGATTGAATACGGCAACTTAGGACAATAGAAGAATGGAGACTGAAGCTGACTGACTATGCAGAATTGGACAGATTAACCGGGAAAATTAGATATCTTCAAGACCAAAAGTTCATTGAGGACTGGGGGAAATTTGTTGAATATCTGAAAAGAACATGTGATGTGCAAATAACACTGGTGGGATTTCAAGAAGCACTGTGAAAGCAGAGATATATTGTTAAAAAGAAATAGGAGTGGAAGGGAAGTTTAATGGCAATATAAACAGAGGAATGCATAAACTGAGAAGTAATTATGGATGATTGTCAGAGAAGCCGAAGGAAGTCTAAAAAGAATCAAATTTGTGAAAATTTGTGAAAATTTGACAGAATTGTATATTTGTGTTGGAAAATAATAAAAATTATTTATAAAAAAAAGAGAATGCGGCAAGTTAGAACTCTATAGATTTCCTTTTTCTCATGCCAGTGATTTCCTACAGGTCATTATTTCATGCCACATTCAAAAATACATCAAAATAAGTGATGTTTTTGATATGGCTGAGGACATCCTTTTCTTCAAATACTCCTCCCTTCCCTCATGATGTATCCTGCTGAATGGCAAGGAGACAAGTTTGCAATTCCATAGTTTCCTCCAGTACTTCTGTGTGCAGCAGAGGCGTCTGCAGGTTTCGCACTGCCTGAAATGACAGCATGGGGCTTGCGTCTGCCCACTGCCTCCCCCTCAGGCAACCTACAGCTACCTATGTCACTACTGTGCAGGAAAACAGCTACGCCAGAACCCAGAGATTACCAAGGACTTGCAAGGTACGCATTTGCATAATGTACTGGTTAAATAAAATGAGCTAAGGAGTCCCCAATACAATCATTACCTGATGCAGGCAACTATTTCTCAGCCTCAACCCTTCTTCCCATATATGCAATATAGGAACAATAATGCCAACCCACCTTACAGCTTATTTGTATAACTGAGATGATTTATGTGCTACACAATGTTGGCCAAACTCAGAGTAGACCCACTGAAATCAACGAGTCCATTGATTTCAACTGGTCTACTCTGAGTACAACTCAGTTGCATATGCCCCTATACGTTAAAATGCTTTGAGCACTGAGAAAAGGCATTATATAAAATACTAAATATAATTAACCAGGCAACTTGCTTTATTTGAAATCAATTTAGCATGCTTGCCCAGAAAAAAGAGTTCTCAAAGCAGTAAACAAGGTTGCTTCACTCAGTCGCTACTAAAACAGCAGCCAAAGCTTCCTCTACCACTCAAAAGAACATTTTTGCATATCAATAGACTCATCCTGTATCAACAAACCTTTAAAAGATAAATTGCAGCCAGGCTAAAGAAGAAAGGGATAGAAATATCGACATTGTAGTGCGCTGGAAGATATTTTTGTGCTTGGTTTTCTAAAATGTAAAAACATCCCAGGGAAACAGTGGGAAAAATACGAACTAAAATGAATTAATTCTACCCAATATTCTATAACAACTTTCTGGTATATGTTCACTTTCTACACAGTTGAAAATCTTGAAAAATCTCCACACTGGCATAATGCCCGGTGCTTTTTTAATGGAGGGACACAGGGGTACACATACCCCTAAACATTTTGTGAATCTTTGTACTTTTGTCCATTTACTGTATTTATTTTTCCCAATCTGAACTATAAAATGTTGATTTTCTGGGATCAAAATGAGAGTACCCCTAAACATTTTTAAAGAAAAAAGCACTGATCATGCCTAACCATAGATTGCTCTCCTGCTCTCCTTTGACATGGTAAGTTATTATTTTTCAATACCAGTGCCTTAGTTAAGTATTGGTCACAAAGCAGGATTTGAAACTATGGTTTCAGTTGAAATAAGAACATATTTGCATGTTAAAGTCAATTAAGGTAACTAATGCCATCCCCACCCCCCACCAGGTGTTATGCCATACCAAAAAAATGTCTGTAATCCCCCTGCCTCATTTTTGTAGTCTAAGATATGAAGCAGAAACATGTTTCTGAACCTTATGGTTGGACACAACTTTGTACAAGCCAGCATTTTAAAAATTGGCTGTAGATGTTGATCACCACAAAACACACACACAAGCCTGCTGCATGAAGAATTCATTTACCCAAAGTAATAGCAGAATTCATGTCTGTGTATGTTGATGAATAGTAACATGAATAAATTGTGTATATTTATCTACCTACCTGCATCTAGCTGTGGGGTTTTCCTATGGCTGGAAAGGAAGAAGAATAAGTCCCTGTCTGCTGAATTTCCTAACTAAAGATGAATGCCGTTCCAATGTGTCCATCCCTTCAAAACATTAGCCTCAGCTCTAGCAGTGAAAATGCCACAAGTCAATTACACACTGGTGTATCTGCACATAAAGGTAAAGGGACCCCTGACCATTAGGTCCAGTCATGGCCGACTCTGGGATGCGGCGCTCATCTCACTTTATTGGCCGAGGGAGCAGGTGTACAGCTTCCGGGTCATGTGGCCAGCTTGACTGAGCCGCTTCTGGCGAACCAGAGCAGCGCACGGAAACGCTGTTTAGCTTCCCGCCGGAATGGTACCTATTTATCTACTTGCACTTTGATGTGCTTTCAAACTGCTAGGTTGGCAGGAGCAGGGACCGAGCAACGGGAACTCACCCCATTGTGGGGATTCAAACTGTCGACCTTCTGATCGGCAAGTCCTAGGCTCTGTGGTTTAACACAAATGCTCACTTAAATGCTAGACAACCCCATAGCCGAGAGATGCACTGCTCTGCAGAGAAGGCAAAAAATCAAGGATCTGGTTCCTATTTTGACACTGATCTGCTTTTTGACTTTCTTTGGTGCATTTATAGCACCTGCTAAAATGCTCATGTGTTTCTGCTTTGCCCATCTTTAGAAATCTTTGATATCTAAAGGTAAAACAAAAAGCTATGTCTCTTATCCCCCACACCACTAATTACATGGTTACCAACTTCATTTAGATACTTTAAACAAACAAGCAAACAACATGCAAAAAGATAGATTTGTTTATTTGAAACTCCCCAAAGGTTTGCCCACACTCCAGAATAGCGAACAGCAGGCTTTTCTGGAAGGAAAAGGTTTTGCTCCTCAGCATGCAATGTTCTCGTTCCTTTCATTCATACTTGTACTGAATTTATTTGAAATCTAATCTTGTAAAACTGAAGAGGTTTACTAGCTGAATATATTTTATTTAAAGACCTCCTGCTTCTTCTTTGACACCTAAAGCAAAAAAATCCCCTTTCCTCCTTGCTCACTGGCAAAATATAATATTTTATACCCCTCCAATCCATTTCAAAATATGCAAGAATGCTACAACCCTCTCCACAATATTGCAATATTAGTGAGTAGCAGGGCTGTCCCAATACCTGAGGTGAACCACAGAATGGCACCCCCTCCCCTGCAGGGAAGAAGGGGTTAATGAAGAAGACGTACCATATTTTTTGCTCTATAAGACTCACTTTTTCCCTCCCAAAAAGTAAGGGGAAATGTGTGTGTGTCTTATGGAGCGAATGAAGGCTGCGCAGGTATCCCAGAAGCCAGAACAGCAAGAGGGATCGCTACTTTCGCTGCGCAGTGATCCCTCCTGCTGTTCTGGCTTCTGGGATTCAGAATATTGCTTTCCTTGTTTTCCTCCTCCCAAAACTAGGTGTGTCTTATGGTCTGGTGCATCTTATAGAGCGAAAAACACGGTACATCATGAACAAGGGGAGAATACACTGGTATCTCTGTCCCTGTAGATCATGCCCCCTGAGCTTGCCTCACTTTGCCTCATGGGTGGGCCGGCCCTGGTGAGTGGTAAGAATTAATAAAACATACTGTGTAATTGACATAGCTCAGTTTATTCTGAATATTTTGATTTTGGATTGGAAGACTAGCTGCTCTAACAATAGAACTCTTATTTTTGTTTTGTTTTTCTTTCGAGAGAAAATAGGTCAGCTATTCTCAGTTAGCTTTCTCAAATGCTTCTTTTTCTCTGAACAAAGCTCTCCCTCGGTATGTTTCCCAAATAAACCAAAATGAAGTATGTTGAGGTTGGACTTTGTGATGTGAGCATTTCATACACATAGAGCAAGCCCAACAGGTAAGCAAAGATTAGACCCACTCCGCACTTCATTGGAGCAAACCGAACTACCCTTTCAGTGCCAAATCACACTGAATAATGCTTACTGGACTCATTCATTATGCAATCAGTTCTTGGTATCTCCAAGGTGGGATTCATTTTGAGCCAGATCTGTAATGCCTACTTCCTGGCAATGCTACAGCAAAAAACCGTTGATGGTGGCAATGGGGAAAAGAATACCTGTACCATCTAAAATTAACCTGTTAAAAAACTATGGTACATGTAACTTTTTTTAAAAAATGGCCCAGGACTTTAACCTTTCAGCTTATGGGTCATTGCTGAACTCAATAGTGAGCATACCATGAAATATGGACTTCATTAGATCAAAAAATGGGTAATATTAAGCCTGGATATGTGACTGTTTATGAGTTCTTAGAAACATAGGAAGTTGCCTTATTCAGACTTGGGCTATTAATCTATATAGTTCAGTGTTGTCTACATCGACTGGCGATGGCTCTCCAGGGTTTCAGAAGGGGGTCTCCCCAGCTTCACATGGAGATGGAGGGGATTGGACTGAAACCTTATGAAAGCCTAAGGTTCCTTGGCACCCCGAGCCACTGCCCTTCTTCCAATATAACACTGGCAGGAAGCTAATTTGTTATAAAACATATTAAATTTATAGGAGCCCACAGCTTCTGATATATATATTTTTAAGGGTAGGCCTGTAATAGGTATGGGTGTGTTTCTGAGGATTCAACAAAGATGCTTATGCAGTAGAGAGTACAAAAGTTTCACCTCCTCAATTCCTAGTTCCCAACACAACCAAACAAGTGCCAAATGTTATATTTAATTGCACCATGTGTTGTACTTTTAATAAAATAAAATCCCAGACCTACTTTTTATTATTATTTGATTCAGGTTTCACATTTTCTGCTATCTGATCCAGTGACAGTTTGCTTAACTGTGTACTGTCAAACCACCTTAAAATTTAGAAGGTGATTAGATGCTTTACTGCAACAGATGTGCAGCCTTCTGGGGTTCTGTGCTTTTCTTTTCCAAATGTAACATCATCTTGCAAAATCAGCAGGAATGATTATCGCAGTACAACCAAATTTAATGGCAAAGGCAAACAAAGATCACTTACTACTGCAACTACCATGTATAGCTTTGTACAAATGCTCTTAAAATGATTCCTTTACAATCTACTCATGTAAGTCTGAATTGCTTCAAGTGCCAACATCAGTAATGTGTGTTTGATTACTGAGAATCAGCTCGGAATAAATGAACCATAAACATGCACAGACAAAAATAAAAATAGAATTTCCTACCCGTAGGAGGGACTGAGATTCATCCTTCACCTTGTTATCACCAGATCCAGGATATGGCTGAGGGAGTGGTCCAGCTTTCTCTCCGCTTGCTTGGGGCACGCCTTGCAGGAACCCCTTGCTCTCGACAGGCAAGCCATAAACAGGCCGTGCAAGATGGGCAGCTTCTACGTTTGGACTATCCCTTAAGGGCTTTGGCTGCTCTTGGCCCACAGACACTGTGGTCAGAAGGCCCAAGCTTGTTTGGGTAAAGGAAGGGCTCCCCCTCAAAATGTCCACTCCTCTCCAAGGTGCACCACGATGATCGTCACTGGACCCATCAGGCCAACATTTCTCCTTCAGTACTTCCTTCTCGTCCAGCTTTTCCCTCTTCACTATACTTTCAGAGACGGGCTCTCCCAGTTTGGGGTCTGCACTGATCAGGCTATAGACCTTTAGGTCAATTTTGGGCTCTTCCTTGAGAGCAGCAGCCACCCCATGGCTATCTTCCCCATTGGCTGTGGTGATGTCCACCTCTTGGCAGTGCACAGTGTTGAAGTGCTCCAGTAGGGTTTGAGTATCAACAGCTGTAAAGCTGCACTGACGGCATTTGTAACAGTTATGGACTCTCCTGATAAGAGAGAGAAATGAAAGCAAAATTAATATTGCATAGCCTACATCCATTTATTTCCCCAAAGACACCAAAAATGCATAGAAACAAATATTTCCTGTTCCAGTAGCTTTTAACCATTCCAGCACTAGGTTCCACCTTTAAACCCAACATGCAAAATCGTATCTACTCTTCATTATTTATCTTCATTATATCTCTCATTATATATCTACCATTATTCTGTTTTAGGTCTGTTCTTCACTCTTTTTCTCCTTTCTATCTCCTTCCCTAATCCTGTTCAGGCACTATTGGTCCCATACTGACAAAATGCAAGAGCGAAAAAGGGGGCCCTGCCCTCAATGTCACATGTTGCTTTCCAGATGTCTCCCCATACACTGCAAACATCTGTAGTGAGTGGCCTTCAAGTGTATAGCTGCATGTATGAATTACAATCCAAGTGATTTGGAAGCATGATTGACCAGGGTTCCAATTCTCATGCAAGTCTTCATGTACGAAGTGCCACTCCTTACAGATATTTGCACTGTACACAAAGGCACTGGGATAGGATCCAGCAAGGTGAGGGCCAAGGCTAAAGTCTTGAAAATAATACTACTACTACTACTAACAACAACAACAACAATAAAGTGTGAATTAAATTTCTATTGATAAACAGGGAAAATTACAACAGGTAATACAAGCTTTGAAAAGAAAATCTGTATTCAGAACGTACCGTAGAATAAAAAAAAAATGACACTTAATTTATAACTGCTACAAATTGAGGAGAACCAAATTAGTCTCTGCTACTCACTGTGTTAGTCTTGTGGCATCTTAAGGACTAGCCTACATTTATTTTGGGAAAAAGCTTTAACGGACTAAAGTACAAAAGCTTAGACCAGAGGTAGTCAACATCGCCCCCTCAAAATATTGCTAGTCTACAATCCCCATCAGCCTCAATTTGCATGGCCAATGGTCAGGAATCATGGGAAGCTGGGAACCAAAAACATACAGAGGGTACCATATAAGCTACCCTGGTTTAAGACAGTAGTTTTGTTCTAAGGTGCCACAAAACTGTTGTAGCTACATGCAAGCATAGAGATTCTATTATTTCAGCCCATCTCTGCCACTTCCCGAAATCTCAATACCAAGGTGTGTTTTTTTAGATGAAGAGTTAAAAACACAGCATATGAAGAACCTGATATCTCAACATTTATTGGTATAGATTTATAATAATTTGTGGTCAGAACATACTAATTGAGAGAGACATCAGAAAGCAATGCAGTGACAGCAGAAGCCACATCTGGCAGAAGCTTGCAGGGTCTAATTCATGGGTAGACAAACTAAGGCCCGGGGGCCGGATCCAGCCCAATCGCCTTCCAAATCCGGTCTGCAGACATGTTTTTACATGAGTAGAATGTGCTGTTTTATATAAAATGCATCTCTAGGTTATTTGTGAGGCCTGCTTGGTGCTTTTACATGAGCAGAATGTGTGCTTTTATTTAAAATGCACCTCTGGGTTATTTGTGGAGCATCAGAATTCATTCATTTCACACACCCCTTCAAAATATAGTCCCCCCCCCAAGGTCTGAGGGACAGTGGACTGGCCACCTGCTGAAAAAGTTTGCTGACCCCTGATTTATTCCAATGCATTCCAATGTCCCCTGCGACTCATTTCCCACTCACTCCCAGCGATACAGACACTCCTATCTCCATGCTCTATGTACAGTTTCAGACTGGTACTAAGTTAATTGCTACGGGTGTGCTCTACCTCCACTGTCACAGAGAACATGTGCACCCTATTCTACCTTCACTGTCTGAGACAGTATGATTCTAAATACCATTTCCTGGGAATCACAATGGTGAAAATGCTGCTGCTCTGAGGCTTCCCATGGGCATCTAGTTGGCCAGTGTGAGAGCAGTGCAGGACTAGATGAGTCTCTGGATTGATCCAGCAGACATTTCTTAGGTTCTTATGTTACCTGTTCTGCCCCTGACACCTGCTATGGGCTTTTGTTGTTATTTGCTGGTTTAATTACAGTGGTGCCTCGCAAGACGAAATTAATTTGTTCCGCAAGTCTTTTCGTCTTGCGAGTTTTTCGTCTTGCGAAGCACGGTTTCCCATAGGAATGCATTAAAAATCAATTAATGCGTTCCTATGGAAACCACCTTCAGACCAGGTCCGGGGACAGTCTGTCCCCCGACCTCTTCTGAAGGCCGGCGGGGGGCGAAGGTCTTTGCTTCCCCCCCGCCTGCCTTCCCGGGACAGCGGAGACTTCTCCGCTGTCCCGGGGCGATCTTAAAATGCTGGTGGGCGGCAGCGAAAGCTTCGCTGCCGTCCCCCAGCATTTTAAAAGCTGTCCCGGGGCGATTTAAAAGCCCCTGGGAAGGCAGGCAGGGGGGACAAAGACTTTTGCCCCCCGCCTGCCTTCAGAAGAGGTCCTGGATAGAGCTTCCCTGCTATCCCGGACTGCTTTTAAAATGCTGGCGGTGGGGAGCAAAGCCTTTCGGCCCCCACCGGCCTTCCTGGACCTCTTCTGAAGGCCGGAGGGGGGGGAAAAGGCTTTGCTCCTCACCGCTAGCATTTAAAAGAGGTCCCCGGAGATTTCCCTATGGGCTTTCTTCTTGCGAAGCAAGCCCATAGGGAAATTCATTTTGCGAAGCGCCTCCAAAACGGAAAACCCTTTCGTCTAGCGGGTCTTTCGTCTTGCGAGGCGTTCGTCTTGCGGGGCACCACTGTAAATGTGTTTGAAGTCTTATCGGAGCAGCTATAAAAAAGGTGTTCACATCAGCAATGGAAATAGTGAGCTTTGGAAACCAAAAATAGTTCTATTTTTTAACAAATGGCTGTTAGAACTCATGGGAATTGTGCAAAATTATGGAAACTCCCTTGTTTTATTACCATATGTGTGCATAGGTAAAAACTGGATGCATGTCATGAAAACTGGAAACCAATGTTTATTTTTGTTGGATTTTTTTCCACAGGAATACAGTCAAACCTCAATTCCCGAATGCCTCTGTTATCGTACCAAACGCCAAAAACCCAGATGAAAATGCTCCAGTTTTTTAACGTTTTTCAGAACCCGAACGTCCAACGCGGCTTCTGCTTGACTGTAAGAAGCCACACCTCGGTTATCAAACGTTTCGGAAGAAAGAAAAATATCAAAGTAGTTTATTGTAGGAAGTACATAACATGTCTTATAACAATAGAAAAGTTTCTAGGTCTAACCTAACTAATCTAGAGAAGACAAAGGCAGTCGTTCTAGTGAGGGGAAGTCAAACGGTCTTCCAGAACAGATTACATTCGGCAGCCGAGGTTTGACTGTAAAACTTCAAAATCATTGTCTTTATTGTGATTCAATTTATTTTGCAACTACAGGGTTTGGATTTAATGATAAAATGGCAAGCAGATTGTGAACCTGTGATATACAGGTAATATGCTGCATGGAGTTTCACTTAAATTGTCCAATTGTATTTGATAACTTTGCTTCCTTCAACAATATATAGTTCATTAAAAACAAATCAGAGCACAGGGAGCCATTGGAACTAAAACTGATTAATTCAAATGCAATTGCTTTTTGCAAGAAACAAATAATATGTTCTCTTTTATGGAAATTATCAAGGTTTTTATTTAAGAGACTTGTCTTTTTAAAAGCAAGAGACCAGATTATGTGGTAGAGTATTACACGGTGCTGTGAAATGTGGGGCAGGGGCGGGGGTTGAGAGAAACTTGGATAAATCATAAAACTTCAACTAGGAAAGCAGGGGAATTACCTAATATGCAATCTCCAGTACAGCCAATATAAGTGTCTTATATACCTTAGAATAACACACATGCCTATTTTCATTCAAGCAGACCATGCAAAGTACTGTATTACTGAACTATGTAAAACATATGTTCCCACATTGGAACAATATGTTGCCAATTTCCTGTGTATGCCATAGTAACAGAACACGTTTTATGAGCTAACATGATACTGTTTTATTAGCATTACAGTAGCACACAGACTTCCCAGTCAGGATCAGGACCCTGGAGTGAGAGGATTTGTAATAAAATGGATTTACTCCCCCCCCCCCCCGCAAAAAAGGCTCTGTCCTGTACCAAAATATGCACAAGTCTGCAACCAAATCCTTATTCCAAAAATGCACATGTAGAAACACATCTTATGTATTGGAGTTCAACAATACTAAGGGATGTGTACCCCATAGAACAATGTTCCTATGCAAGGACCGTATCTGGATAAGGAAATATTGTTACTAAACAAGCACATAAATTCACAATGCATACAATTTTGCCACATATACAGCGCAGTTTCAACAGCTTTCCCAAACTGCATACTTAAAATGGCAAAATACATATGAATGTGTGTACATATGTGCTTTCTCCCATACATAAATCCCACCCACCCCCAAGCACCGTGTTTTTGTGTAGGAAAAATTGCCACATATAAAGCAAACCCGGCCAAATTAAGTGGACTGGGAGAGTAGAGTAAATGAGCGCTGGACTATGTTATACAGGACCAAACACTTGCAAGAAATGTGTTATTGCCATAGCAACACTAGTTGCTGGAAAAATGAATGGGGAAATCTAGTCCAACTAAAGCCAGTGGCTAGGCTCCTACTGTCTTCATTAAGAACTGCATTTGGCTCACAAGCACACCCATCCTTTTAACAAGAGCTGATCCTTTTCCTCCTGTATATTATAATATACTAGGGAGTTTTTAGATAGTGCAAACTGAAAGTAGATGAGGCATGCCAAGATGCAGTTCACATCCTGGAAAGGAAGCTCAGATAGTGTCATAGTTCCTGGGTTTTAAGTGCACAGCAAAGGCAGGAAACCTACTAGAAGGCAGGTCTGGAAGTAAGGAAATAGGCAGACAGGCAATAAGGAAGAGTCTGGAAGAAATGCACTGAAAGCTTTCCATAGCAATAATTTGCTCAGCAACCTCTGCAACTTAGTAGCAGGCACATACATTGGATTGGCTCTCTGGGATCACAAGATTTCAATATCTGGAATGTTGTAATCAAGGACCAAAGTAGCTAACGTAGTAGAGTCTAGGTGTTTGGGACTACAACTCCCATTATCCTTAACAGATGGCTATCTGGGGCTGTAGTCTATATCTAAACTGTTACATCAAATCCATGTTTGACTAGCCCACATTGGCTACCCTTGGTTTAGAAAAGATGTATAGTGGTTTGAACTATAGGATTTACCCCCCCCCCCAAAAAAACCCCTCAATTGTCCTAAACTGCCAGAGGTTTGCTACTCTAAAGAGGGTGCCTAATGATACAGGAAGTAGGAAGTTGGTGCTATGTCTGTTGAGCTCCTGGTTAATAATTCCAAACAAATGAATTGTGTGAGGGTAGCATTATCCATTTGCAGAGATCTGCAACATTACAGGTCCTAGGATTCTGTGAAGAGCACAATGATGATTAAGCATTTTTCGAATCAGTTAAGATTTGCAATATGGATTATACCAGATTTCACAGGTTTCATTTAATGTATGAAAGCCTTAGAAAAATTGGAAGGTGACCTAAATATTTTGATTTAAATCAAACACCTAAATTGAAAACACCAGAACCCGCAATAATTTGTTACAGCTAAGAGTACATTGACATCAGTCTCTGGTTCAACATTAACACCCCAAATTTAATAGAAATTAGGGCAAAAATGCTATTCACAGAATCAGCAATACACACCAATAGGCATTTCTTTCCTGTTGAAAATACCCATGGAACCTACATCAGGACCAAAGTGGGTGTCAAAGGGCTAAAGTCCCCTAACCTCCACATTAGTATGCCAATTCAGATCACCCCCACAAAAACCTGGAATTTGTTTTTATAATTCATAAAATTATTACTTTAACAAATGGTATGTCATATACCTAGGCCGTTACTGATTGAGTGGGGAGAGAGAAAAGAGATTTAGTAAAATGCTAAAGTTTGATGAATTTTAATTGAAGAAATATGGAAGAAAGAAACAAAGCAGGGTGTGTTTTTTACACACACACACACACACACACACACACACCATTAAATTGATAAAGGCAGCAGGACATTTATGTAAATTTTACTCTCCTTTTATAAGTTTTCTAAATATTAAAGATGAAAGCATAAATACGATTTAAACCAGATTTTAATCAGAACCACATCTGGGATTTTTGTAAACAATCTACATCAAGTTAAGCAATACAGGAGAACGACTTTCTCAATATGCTATTTGGTATTGATAAAATTGTGTGTGCCTTCATTGCTTTCTTTCTGTCATGACTGAACTTACTCAAAATATGACTTGCACCAAGATACTGTTACATGATGCAAGTCCCAGGTTCAGTCATCAAATTCCTGATTTTCCTTGTGATGTTTAGATGATCAGAGTATTTTGTGGACTCAGGCACTCCATCCCCTTCCCTACCACTGTCCTGTGCAAACTCCCCGTCTCCATAAGCTTGCTTTAGCCACATGCAGCTTTTTATGTTTGCACTGCTGAAAACCATGGTTAACATGAATAAAATTCCCCAGTAATCAGGTTTTGTAATTCCTTGTTTTAAACACTGATTCCAGGCCTGGTTACTGTTCCCATTAAACATGGTTAGCAACAAAGCAGATGGAACCCACTTCTTCTTATTATTCCTATTATTATTATGAAGTGGCAAAACTAAGAAGGTTGCTTGAGAGAGAGTAGTTGGGAAGAGAAAGAAGGTTGTTGCCAAGTTGTAGTAAGAACAAGTGCTACTTCTGAAAAGGTCCATAGAGAATTGTCTACTCAGGGCAGCAGTTTCATTTTCTAACTGTTCTTGCTTTGTGCTGCTGTAGTTTGGCAAACTATTTTGAGTAAGGCATCAAAACTATCCAGGATTAAGCCAGAATGCTGGGCTCAGATGTAATGGCAAATGTTTCTTAAAACACACCAAGATTCGTAAGCCAACAATAAGCCATGGTTTGTTGTAATGAACTAAACCTTGGTTGGTTGCTCAGAGTGGGTTTGGATGTTCAAGCAAGCCACAATAAGGCTAAACAATGGCTTAGCTTTCCATAGGACTGCAGCCTGCACCTTGATGATTTATACTAAAGGAACCATTTTCAGAAGGCTCACTTGGACAAATGTTTAACAATCCCAGATGCCCTGGGCTGTATTCAGTGCTGCAGACTGTGCTCATTCAGTGCTCATGCAACAGATTTCTGTGTGTGCAACAAAGCTTCCCTTCCTCTCCCGTCCCTACCAACCCTCTCATAAACCCTCAAAATCAGATTGGAAGAGGGAGTGGGGCTGGAGCAGATAGGAGGGGATTTAAGGAAAGAGAGGAAATGGAAATCTTCTTCCACAAGCAGGACTCTGTCCACACAGTGTTGGTATAACCTGGTGTCACAGACATACTATTCAAATTAATGATTAAAAATGAAATTGTGAACTGATTATAATACATTTAACCCAGTTTAACATTTTTAAAGCTTTATCTTAAAACCAAAGTTTTAAAGCTGACAAGCTTGTATATAGAGAAATATTATATTTTGCAGAATCTGGTATAAACCTTTTTTTAAAAATTAATAAAAAATATAGTAAAAAGGAATAGAAAGAACAATGAAAACTTTGATCATATATGGTATATTTTACAGAGCAACCATCTAAAAAAAGAAATCATATGGGTTTTTTGGCGTAAAGTATACGTAAATATATATACAGAATAAATGCTGGGTTGTTGTGCCAGAAGGTTTGTAGAATTCTAGCCAAGATTTTTTGAAGCTCAAGAGCCTAATTTTAGGTTCCCAAAAGCATATTTAGTCACCTAAATAAGTGGTGTGATTTTTTTCCAACAGTATTATGTACCATTGACGTCAACGGGAACTATATGACACTCGGTTCTTTTGAAAACTAGGCCAATAATCAAAAGGTCTAAATATAAAAATCCACTTTGGGGAATAAAAAACTATTATCTTTTCCTGGGAAGGGACATCTTAATTTAAGCAGACAAAAACATCGGCTAAAGCTTTCTCTGCAGAAGAGTATTCTCAGTCACCTGAAAGATCTTAAGACTTAAGAAAGGCCGTTCAAAGTGTGGTCAAAGTGCTGTGTAGTCAAGTTTTCCAATATGGCCCAGAGCTGCACCAATAAAAATAAATTATAATACCACCTAAGACACAGAAACAACTTTTCATCTTCAAAGCTGTTTACAATTGTTAACCAATTAATCCTAACAGCACCCCTACGGCCCGCTTGCATCGAAAGGGGGAAATACATGCTGGAGCCTGTAACTTGTGTGGGCTACAGCTGTTAGTTACATATGAGCAACAGGCGCCATTAATTTATGGGTTCCTCAGATCTAGTCAATACAGCTGACAGTTGAGCAATGTCCAGGTACTTTCCTCTTTTATCTCAACTGAATGGTTCTATTATAGTGTAGATCCCTCCTTTTTCATTTCATGAAGCCTATTCAGCGTGTTCTCAAGATGCCCACGTTTCGTTTTCTGTAGCACAGGGGTAGACAACGTGCCGCTCTCCAGATGTTGCTGGAGGGCAAATCTTGTCTCTCAGGCTTACTCACAAAATGGCTTGAGATGATGGCACTTAAGGCAAGGCCTCTGAAGCTGATCCTAGAGCCTGGCCAGATCTATACTGGATGAAGCAGTGCTTTAGGAGAAGAAGAGAAGAAGAGTTTGGATTTGATATCCTGCCTTTCACTCCTTTTAAGGAGTCTCAAAGCGGCTAACATTCTCCTTTCCCTTCCTCCCCCACAACAAACACTCTGTGAGGTGAGTGGGGCTGAGAGACTTCAGAGAAGTGTGACTGGCCCAAGGTCACCCAGCAGCTGCATGTGGAGGAGCGGAGGAGCGGGGAAGCGAACCCGGTTCCCCAGATTACAAGACTACCGCTCTTAACCACTACACCACACTGGCTCAGGATTAGCAGATCTGGGAAATACAGGGGCTATTCCATTTCTTTCTGAAGTTTTTCTTCTTCCATGAGGCTCTTATGTTTTAAGAAAATAGTTGCTTCCTTCACTTTCATAGACTTATGGGTTAACTAGAGTATTCTACAAGTTGTCCTTTTCTGATATGAAAATTGTGCTACATCAAAGGTAGTCAATGTAGTGCTCTCTAGATCATGGGTAGGCGAACTAAGGCCCAATTGCCTTCTAAATCCATCCTGCGGACATGTTTTTACATGAGTAGAATGTGTCCTTTTATTTAAAATGCACCTCTGGGTTATTTGTGGGGCATAGGAATTCGTTCATTTTTCTTTTCAAAATATAGTCCGGTCTCCCACAAGGTCTGAGGGACAGTGGACTGGCCCCCTGTTGAAAAAGTTTGCTGACCCCTGCTCTAGATGCTGTCGGATTACAAGTCCCATCATTGCTGACCATTGGGCAGAGTGGCTGAGGCTGATGAGAGCTGCAATCCAACAATCACTAGAGGGCACCACAATGGCTACCCTTGCCCTTGGCCATCATATTTGAGGGCAGTAGCTCTTGAGAACTATAGTGCAAACACTCCCGGCTTGCAGCTCCTTGCGTCTTCTCACCCAAAAGGGAGGAGAAATTACACAAATAGAGGCCTCAAATCAGTTGTTACCTTATTTCCACATGGAAGGGCATGAATGCTCGCAATTGTCTGAAGGGATCAAAAGCTGGATAAGCATCTGAACGGGGCCCTATGTGTAGGTAAGCTCCCATATTTAAACCTTAGACTCCCACATTTAAACCTTAATGCTAAATAGCAAACGCAATCACTTTTTTTTTACCTGTAGTGTCGAGAAATCTCCTCTTCTACCTGAGTGACAAAGTCACATTTGGTGCACGTGTGGTCTTTGCTTTCTTTGACACTCAGCAGCCCATCCAACCCTTGCGGGGCATTAGCTTCTTGCTTGACTTCAGTCGCCTGGGCTTCATGTGTGGTTTCATAGTGAAGCAGGAGAACGTCTACATCGGGGGTGGAGAAAGAGCACTGGTGACACTGGTGCTTGACTCTGGAGCCTCCTGGCATCCCAGGGGACAAGTGCAAGAGCAAGAGAGCACAGTGGGAACAATTACTTTTCCTGCAAGCAAAAGGATAAGTAATTTCTCCAAGGTGCTTTTCTGGACTACAGAGGCCTCGGGGACAAAACTGACAGTGCTTAATGGTACACTTGTGAATGTTGTGTAGCTGCTGATAATGACGAAGAAGAGGCCCCACCACTATTACATCTGGGCCATGGCTCTTAGAGTATCTAAAATCACAAAACTGACAATTGTAGCTTGTCACCATGTTGTCCTCCACTCCTGAGCTGGAAAAGTCTTTCTTTTTGGCCACGCTAGAGCCCTTCTCAGTCTTTGTTGCTAACTCTCCATCTGAATTTTTGGCTAAGTCATTATGATTAATGACCGACCCCCTTGAGAGCTTGTCATTCCGATCTGGGTGAGGGCCCCCTGCCTGGCTCCCCCCATGGTGCTTGCTGTAATGTTCTAACAGTTTCAGCGAGCTGGATGATTCACAACTAAAGCTGCAGAATTTGCACCAGTAGTAACTGGAGGCATCCGTACCGTTTTGTCTTGAGGATTCGAGAGGTTTGATGGGAACTGAGTAACCAACTGGAGTGTCATCTCCTGCTTTTATGGTGATCTTGTCCTGCCACTTTCCCAAATCTGCAGCCTCACATGATCGAACAGTAGGACTGGATTTGCTCGAGTTCCTGTCTGAGGCTTTGCTGGATTCAGAGGCAGGAACGGTGGATTTTATCTTGTTTGGGTGGGTCTGCAAGAAGTGTTGCTCCAGCTCTGTCGATGAATTGCCCATGTAGGTGAAATTGCAGAACTTGCAGCGGAAATACTTGGTGTTCCCCTGGCAATCTGGAGTTTTGCGTCCAATGCCAATAAAGGTCCCACCTAAAGTCACCTATGAAAGATGAAAAGGAGAACGTTCATTAACCATTGCATGTTTTTGTTTCCTAGGAAGGATACAAAAAGAGGGGGGGGAAACCAAAGTAATAGTTAAGAATATTAATCTGTGCATACTGTATTACAAATCACTGTGAAACACACACACAAAATTCATGTTGTTCTTTCACCCCCAAATTACAGTTACCATTTACTAGGCAAGCCTAGGCAGATGTCTCAGATAACACTTGCATGGAATAACATTTTTATTGAATAAGTTGGTGCTGCCTTAAGTGCATCTGATCAAGCGAGGGGGAAAATAGCAGGGGGCAAAGGAAGGAATAGTTAAGAGTGATGGACTGGAACCTGGAAAACCAGGCTTCAAATACCCATTTGGCCATGAAGCGCACTGGGTGGGTGCAGTCAGTCTCAGAGCCTGCAGGGTTACTAAAGAGGATAAAGAGGAATGAGGGGAGAATCATGTATACCACCCTGTAGCAATATTAAATTATGCTAGAAGAATATAAGAAACTTAGCAGCATAATATCATAAAAGAGCCTGCTGGTTCAGTGTCCATCTGGGCCAGCATCCTGCTCTTGCACTAGCCAACTAAATGCCCATGGGAAGACTGAAAACAGGACCTGCAGGACCCCTTGTGAGTCCCATCAACTGGCATTAAGGCATACTTCCTGTGACAGCAGAGGCTTGTCCCCCCATGAATTTGTCTATTACTCATTCAAAGCCATCCAAGTTGGCGGCCATCACTGCTTCTTGCAGGAATGAATTCCAGAGCTTATCTATGCAGTGCAAGGTGACCAGGAAACAAAGCATGAGAAGTAGATGTGTGAAGAGACGTCACTCCTAGTGTCTCATGGACTGGATTTACCAGGAAGCACCGAGAAGCAGAGCATGGATGAAAGCACAGGAGATTGAAGGCAATCAGCAAGGCGCATCGCCAAGATGGTTACATGAGGAGTAGCCAGCTGCACTAGGAGCTTTATTAACCCCCAAAGCAATGGAAATAAAATATTTCACCAAAACACCAACCCAGTTATCTCAACACTAGCCTTTAGTTTCCTTTTGTGCCTCGCCATAAAGTGTGGCCAGCATCAAACTGCACTCTTGTCAACTAGGTTCGGTCCTTTTGCTAGACTACACTGTGCTGAAGGGTAGGCCTGAAAAGCGCTGTTTTGAAAGGGCATAAAAAGTATGTTTTGCTCATTGGCTGCTGAATTGATGTCTACATTTACCCTTAGATATACACATGTCACAAAGGTGAGGTTGCTCAAGTCAAATCCCTAGTAAGAGAGATTCTGGCAGAAGCTATCTCCAGCCCACTGCAAGTTAAGGGAAAGAAGCTAATTTTAGTCTACAGAGAATGCTACACAAGGTGTGTTCAAGGACTAGGTTTTCTTAATGTAGAGTTCCCCCAAGAAAGTCACAATACAGCAAAAGCACAGAAGGAAAGGACAAAGAACTTTTCCGATGTCCAGAAATCATGACATCTCTAAGAACGCATTGCTTCATAAAGCCTCAAGTGTTCTTATGATCTGATGATCACGTATCATGGAAGGAAAGGAACACGGCTTCTTCAGGCTTCTGTTAATAAACTCTTACACTTTCGTACCAAATTGTCCGGCCCTTCCCATGAGTCTGCCACAGCTGCCTTGGGACACTGGAACAGTTCTTGACATCTAAATTGCAATCCTCCAATGTCTATTAATCAGAAAATCCTATTCTCATCAATGGGAAAATACTCACAGTAGGATTATAGCCTGTTTAGAAAGCCAAAGGGGAGGAAGAAAGTGTGAATGGAAAGTGAGAAGGAGAAGCTGGCTTCATAACTACAATGTCATCATTGCTTTACTTCTTGTGCTGAGGCTGTGAAAATGTGCATGCTATCCATATTTCAGAAATTAATCCTTCAGAAACACTCTATACACACTGGAATCCACCCACCAGCCTACTCCAGTTTTCTCCTTAATAACTACACTCATAACGGGAGGCTGGGATTCAGCAATGTACCTCTTTGGATTTTGATCCCTTACCGAAAGACTATAAATTTTCAGCAAACACTCTGTAATGGAAGAACAGATTTTAATTTCCCCAACTGCAAAGTAAATTACTACTTTTCTGGGTGATTCTCTCATACTACATTAGGCAAATAAAGATATGCTCCCCCACCCCTTTGACAGCTGTGCCACAAAGGAGCCACGTGATCCCTGTTCATTACAGAACTGCACCATACGGAAAGATTCAGATGCATGAAGAGCATGCAATGTAAACATTTTAAAATGCATATAATATAAACGCCTTTTAGCTATTTAGCTGGAGAAAAGACGGCACTTCTTCTTATGCTGCAGAGCTAAGCAGAGCTCGTGTGGTGAGTCAATAAATTGCTAAATGGCATTGCAAAAAAATGAGTTGATTTTGGCCCTCTCTATTTAAGTAAACACGATTTCAAAAAGACTGGTTAAGACTCTTTTTTTCCATTGTGAAGTTAATAAAGGCATCCTAAATAATGGCTAGAAACAATCACTGGGAATGGAATAAACCAGGTGCCAGGGAGCCTGGACTCTTAAAAATAGGAAGCTGGCGCCGAGGGATTTAAATAATTCCGGGTGACTAAATATTTGGTGGCTGGCTCCTTGAAATTTATATTATTTATTCACCCTTTGCTACTGCTCAATCCAAAGTAAGGTGCCACTAGGAAACCTGGAAACACTAATAGGATGTGAGAGCAGTAAGTAGTTTATGCCGATACACTCATGCCATACCAAAATCCTTCAGGTCCTGGATAACACAGAGTCTATGCCATGCCAGTGAGCACCACAAAGTCTTCAGATCTGCATTATGCACTTACTCTTGGGAACCTGTTACTGAGGGAGGTTGCATTTGGTTGCTCCTATTTGGTGAATGCTTTCCCACCAACCAACCAGTCAACAGGTTTGCCTGGCTACTCCAGATATTTGGAGAAGTTAAAAGTGAGATTTTCCAAGAGCCAGCAAAAACTTTGAGCTGGCACTGATGTTAGTCCTACTGAAATTGCCTTTGACAAAATAAGATTCTAATCTATTTTGTCCCCTATACCAAAGGATTCAGGTGAATGATAATGTAGCCACTATCTCACTGTACACTTTTCATAACCCTGTGAGATGGCCGCACCTAGAGAGGGTGACTTTCCTTTATTATGTGCCATTTACTTATTAACATTCACATGCCACTCTATAAACCAGACATCTCAGCTCAAGTTTCCAACCAAAATGCTCCCTTTTCGAAATTTAGAGGAAAGAGCATTTTCACTGATTTCCAAGTTAGTACAAACGTTTGTTGTGCTGCTCTACATTTAGATAAGTGCTGCCTTTTCCTGCAAACACCACCCTGAGAAACATTTGATCTGCCTAAAGACACATTTACAAGAGAAAAAGAAACAGATCAGAAATGCTGTGGCTCTGTGCCATTCAAGAAACCCTGGAAATTAGCTTTGAAGGCTTCTAGAACACTGCTTTAAAATACAGTGGTCCCTCGAGTTACAAATGCTTCAGGTTACAAATTCCGCTAACCTGGAAGAGTTACTTTGAGTTGAGAACTTTGCCCCAGGATGAGAATGGAAATCGTGTGCCGAAGGCACAGTGGCAGCAAGAGGCCCCATTAGCGAAAGCACGCCTCTAGTTAAGAACAGACCTCCGGAACGAATTAAGTTCATAACTAGAGGTACCACTGTAACTCTCAGGATTTTTGAAGAGGAGGGGCTGGGAACAGCAAATCTTGGTAGCTAAACTACCTTAAAACTAGCTTAAAGTTAGTAGTGCAAATCTTCCCTAACTTACAGTAGCAGCTGCTGGCATTCTAGGCTAGTGATCGGGAAACAAAACAAGTACAGTACTGAGTTGCCAGTCAAGCAGGTATGAATTATCTGAGCTGCATAAAAAGGTAAACTGGACCATTAGGTCCAGTTGTGGCTGACTCTGGGGTTGCGGCGCTCATCTCGCTTTATTGGCTGAGGGAGCTTACGTACAGCTTCTGGGTCATGTGGCCAGCATGACTAAGCCGCTTCTGGCGAACCAGAGCAGTGCACTGAAACGCTGTTTACCTTCCCGCCAGAGCGGTACCTATTTATCTACTTGAATTGTGACATGCTTTCGAACTGCTAGGTTGGCAGGAGCAGGGACCAAGCAACGGGAGCTCACCCCGTCGCGGGGATTCGAATCGCCAACCTTCAGATCAGCAAGTCCTAGGCTCTGTGGTTTAACCCACAGCACCACCCGCGTCCCATGAGTTGCATAGTTCTACTTCAATAACTAGTTTCTCAAAATGAAGTGCTAGGCCATAGTCTTAGGATTTATAGCCAAGTGGAACCCTTTTAGTCCCCTTATGCCAGCAGAACTGCCAGGAGAACTGGCGGTGCCATATTGTAACAGAGATGAAGGCAGAAAAGTCCTTCTTCTTGAAAGTGGCACACAGAGTAAGACGCTTGAGCCTCATTGCCAAAGGCGCTGGGCTCAGGCATCCCCAACCTTCGGCCCTCCAGGTGTTTTGGACTACAGTTCCCATCATCCCTGACCACTGGTACTATTAGCTAGGGATCATGGGAGTTGTAGTCCCAAAACAGCTGGAGAGCCAAGTTTGGGAAACCCTGCTCTGGCTCAATATCCAAAATCACCAAGCCCTAGAAGGTGAACAACTGAATTCTTATACTCGGTAGGATTTCATTCTCTTCTTTCTTCACTGCAAATTTAGTTCACTGTAATGATAGTTGATCAACAAGAATCACTGAGTTAGTGGGCAATTTGCAGCTGCGTCCACAAGCTGCAATTACCAACTATGGTGTGGTCAAAACGGCAATAAACAAAGCAAATGACAATGAAAAAACTATGGAGTATTCCACAGAGCTATAGGACCCTGAAATAAGGTGGCCTCTGTTATACGCTCTGAAGACTTCTTCAAAACAAAGAATTTTCAGTCTTAGGGCGATGCCACACATTCAAAAAATTGTCTGTATGTATCTGGATATAATTTTTGACCTTAATTTCATTGTCAATAACCCTGTAAAGAACAAAAATGAAACAATGTGTGATTTGCTTTTGGGTTTTTTTTAGATTGTACCTGAGGCTGTTACTGTGTTTCAATATAAAGGGTGCGATTTTTCTGTTTGCTTTGGTTTTTTGTTTTCATTTGCCTACATCAAAATTTGCTTTGAAAGTGAATGAATGAATTTATTATTATGGTCACAGACCTGTTCCAGCCCACATACGATATCAAGGAAGTCATAAAACACGATAGGGATACATTTGAATTTGTAATTAGGTATAACAGGGACAATACAGTGGTACCTCAGGTTAAGTACTTAATTCGTTCCGGAGGCCTGTTCTTAACCTGAAACTGTTCTTAACCTGAAGCACCACTTTAGCTAATGCGGCCTCCCGCTGCCGCCGTGCCGCCAGAGCACGATTTCTGTTCTCATCCTGAAGCAAACTTCTTAACCTGAAGCACTATTTCTGGGTTAGCGGAGTCTGTAACCTGAAGCGTATGTATCCTGAAGCGTATGTAACCTGAGGTACCACTGTACAGATATAGCAACAATTAAAAAATATATAAATTAAAACATAGTCACTAAAATATAACCTGAAATTATCATTTAAGGAAGGCCTTAATCATTATGATAGCACAGCTTGCTTTGAAAGTGTATCATCACTTATAGTCCCACAAGACATTAGTGGCAATCATGGGTACCCTTGCAGGGGTTTGGCTCATTATGCTTCCCATCCATCTTCACTTCTGATCAGTAAGTCTTGATTGTAACTCAGAGGGCACATTGATTGGAGCAACATCTTATCTTTACCTCTTAATATCCTTCCAATCCTCAACATACAATAAGTAAATCTTCCATTGCCCCCACCTTCAGGTATTAGCTAAGGTAGGAATGGGGAACCTGTGCCCCTCAAGTGATGGCACGGCCAATGGTCAGGATTGATGGGAGTTGTATTCCAACAACATCTGAAGGATCTCAGGTGCCTCGTTCTTGAGCTAAAGGTAGATCCTCATCACTATTTTTGACTTTTGATTGCCAGTGTGTTCAGGCTCTACTTAGAATCAGGACTGTGGAAATAATGCAACATGCATTGTGAACAAAAGGCAATGTAAACCCAGTTATTCCTGATGAAACTTTCACTTTACTCCATTCCACTTAAAGACCATGGCAAGAGGATAATTCCACAAAGAATAGTGAAATTGCAAGAGTCAAGACCTAACACTTCTAGAGACTCAGGACCCTGTAGTGGCTGAAAAAGCTTCCTCAATGTACAGCATCATATCTGAATGGCTATGACTGCTTCCCATCACTACATCTGGGGGGAAACTTGTATTGTGAAAAGCAAAGGACAAGAAACTTGTGCATCTAGTTGTGATTGACTAGACACATTTCTATTGTCCGTCAAAGCATGCACTTGCATTGTTTTTGTATTTTCATTAGAGTCTGACAAATATGTCAGCTGTCAAAAAAAACCCCAAGTCATTCCCAAGTGACAATAATGACCATCTTTCCTTGAGGCAAGAGTAATGCATGTGAAAAGCCTAGCTGTTATGGGACACCTGATTTCTTTCTATCATTATCATCTATCATTTATTTTCTCTCACAAAAAGCTGCAAATAGCACAATTTTTGGAGCTAAGCTGAAACTACCAGGGGTACCAGTAGTGGCGAACAGGACTGTAAGCAGGTTAATATTATTTGCAAAACAAATTTGCATCATACCAAAATTGCCTGTTTCAATTGCCATAAAATTGAAACTGAAGCGTATCTGATGCAACTCTTAATATTTTCATAATGTTCTCAGAGTGGCCAATTCAGATACTTCATCAGCCCCCAGTAATGCCTGCCTACTAACATTCTGTCGGGACAACCCAATTAGATGGGCGGCATACAATAATAAATAAATTATTATTATTATTATTATTATTATTATTATTATTATTATTACTACTACTACTACTATGACAACAACATTATTGTCAGGATTAGAAAAACTTGTTTACAGTATGTCCTGTTCATGACTGTTACAACAAAATTAACTGAAAACCTAGATGAATTCTGGGGTACAATGGACTATGAGCAGTTAGTATTACATTTCATTGTTTCCATTTAAAAAGAATGTACCCATTCATGGAAGGTAGTAATCGTTATGCAAAAAAGCACTTTTTCATGCAGTATAAACTATACTTAAAAAAACAATCAAGTTAAAAAGAGAGAAAGAAACCAGCTTCAATGCAAAATGATTAGCAGAAGCACAAAAGTAGCATGAATGCCAAGATCCACTTGGGTTTATTCTGGTCAAATGCACATTTTCAACATTATCTGGAGCCATATGGCACAGATCAGTAAAAGGACAGTGTTCAAGTATATAGAAAACCTAGAGAGACAGACATATTTGACTCTATAAATTACTTGACTCTATTGCTAGTCCCAAGGACAAATCACTCACCAAATGCCCTCATATTCCCCAATATACTCTCCTTACTACCCATTTACTGGCTAAATAAAAAGGTAAAGGTACCCCTGATAGTTAGGTCCAGCCGTGGACGACTCTGCGGTGGCACACTCATCTCGCTCTATAGACCGAGGAAGCCGGCGTTTGTCCGCAGACAGCTTCCGGGTCATGTGGCCAGCATGACTAAGACGCTTCTAGCAAACCAGAGCAGTGCACGGAAACGCCGTTTACCTTCCCGCCAATAGATACCTATTTATCTACTTGCACTTTGACGTGCTTTTGAACTGCTAGGTTGGCAGGAGCAGGGACCGAGCAACAGGAGCTCACCCCGTTGCGGGGATTCGAACTGCCAACCTTCCGATCGTCAAGCCCTAGGCTCTGTGGTTTAGACCACTGCGCCAGCCCTAATTCCTGGAGATATAAAGTTACTAGCCAATTCATACCCTGCCATACATCTCTTGTATCTCACCACACTATCTAAAAATCACTTACTCCAATTTTTAGACCACTCTTAACTACCACAGAATGTACACAGTTAATTTTTTTAAAGAAACCTACAGTATTCTGTAAGTGGCAGAAATAGAAGTGTAGGAGGGGAAGGCCCATGGCTCTATCTATTGCACAGAACAGACTCAAACTTTACACTTTTGCATGTTCTCTGCCTTAGAAGTCTGAAGGCTAAATTGCACCAATACCAAGTGGGAGTGTGCATCCTTTAAAAAAAAAAATTGGCAGCCTTGACCTGTAGGAGATCAGCATATGACGCAATAAACCTCACCCAAGTCTCCCTTTCACTGCCATGAAGACACAGCCAAAGGTGGAGGTACAGTCAATTTAGGGGAAGGTTATATGCAGACATGTCTACAGAATGGGTTTGTTTTCAGCATGGCTCAAACATCTTAGGGTCCCATTCAAACTTTCTTTATAGCTTTGCAATAGGAACCACTGGAAACCCACATACTCAGGAGTTTCTAAATGCTATGGATGTACCATGCAGACACATTGCCAGCAGTCTCTATGTGAAAGCTGCAACTTCTGGTTCAGTCTAAATTCTAGGAGGGAACATTAGGTTGGCTACTGGATGGGCAATCTAACCATATTATGCCTGTGTTTTATTAGCTGCAATGGCTCCCAAATTTCCAGGCCCAATTTAAAGTGGTAGATTTAATCCTTAGAGCACTGAATGGCACGGAACCCAGAAGACTGTCTTCACCCTTATGTATCTATCCAAACCATAAGATTATTTTAGGAGGCCCTAGGTGCCTCCACCAAACAAATGAGGATGTTAATTGCCAGAAAGAGTCTTATTTTGAGCCTATTCTATTTCTTCCATATTTAAATCTCCCCACTTATTGTGAGATGCCCAGAGAACTCTATTATGAATTAAGAGGCATAAAAATGTCATAAAATAAATAAATAAATAAGGCCATATCAGAAACATGAAGGTCTCCAAGCACTGATTTGTCACATTGCTAAGATCAGTTTGACTTTTTATGTGCAACAGACGTCCTCCAGGACAGGTGGGCAGAGCTCAAGAAGTAAAAGACCTTCCTCCCTAGATGAATTTCTCTCTCTTGTAGGGAAGGTCTTTTAGAGTATAGACCTGTAGTGCATGTGAATGTCGGAAATCTTCAGGGGCGTGAAGATACTGTTTAATGCACACACAGAGAAAATAATTGGAGTGGTTCCTAGGATTGCAATGAATGCCTGGCTTTCTGGAAGAAAACAGGTTATGAATCACTCTGAGTTGGACAAACTGATGGAGATTTCCATTTTTAAAAATTCTTTCCATCAGCTAAGAATTAATCCAACTAAATGAAGTTGCAAAATCAAATGGCAGCAAACCTTCCAATTACTTAGGTCACAATTTTCAACCTTTAATCAGGAAGTGAAAGGCTTGAGATCCTTTACCAATCCCCTGAGCCACCCAGTCTCCCGCCTGCCTATTACATTTAATCTTCTAATCCTGAAAGTGTCCCCCCCCCGCCACACACAACACTCTTGCTTATCCGCTCACTTTGTGCAATACAGCATTCAGAATGGCATTAACTATCCCACAATTAACAAAGTTCACCATGTTATGCAGGTCAGAACAGATGCTAAGATTTATAGCAAGATTTGTAGCACCACCCTGTAGCACCGCCTTCAGCTTTGATAACAGAGAGTGCTTTTGTGTTATAGATGTCTTCTGTGAATGGAACAGAGTTCACATACACAGCAGTAGGTTCTCCCAATTTCACTTCCATCTGAAGTTCCTGTGTCCCTCTAAACATGTTCCTGGGTCTTGGGATATGGGGCAGTGGGCTGCAGATAAAAGAGAACTGGTGGCCACACTGTTCTTAGGATTTCAAGCCACAGTCTGAATATAACATGTCAATATGATGAAGGTCTCTGAAATATTTTACTTCTTACAGAAGATTGGGAAGACCTTCACCATATCTTATGAGAATTATTGTGAAGTATAACCTCTTCAAACCCATCAGGATTTCCTAATTTGAGATGTTCCTGGGTTTGCAATTCCTGCACAATGGGAGAATCAGACCAAACTTGCTCACAACAATCTACGTGACTGATAGAGACCAGCACAGTCAACCTGTGGACAATCATTTCAAATGCCTCCAGTGATCATGGCTTCAAACTAACAGCATTGAAAGTACTGAAAAAGACTCTGAACATGTATTATAAGTAAAAACATGAATTAGGATAATAGTCAGCACAACGCTCAAGTTCACTTAACCTTGCCATGAGAACATGAAGAGTCCTGTTGGATCAGAGCAAGGGTCCATTTAGTAAAGCATCATGATGATTACAGCAGTCAAGCCAGTTGCCTCTGGAGAATGCCCAAGTAGGCAATAAAGCAATACCTGCCCCAATTTCTTCTCCTTGCAACTTGTTTTCATTTGCACATTATTGGAAGTTCCAGTTAGCTGTTGTGGATAACAGTAGTTGATGGGCCTAGCCTTCATTAATTTGTCTAATCCCCTTTTAATGACAGCCAAACTAGTGGCATGTTCTGGTAGTGCACGTTCCGGCAGCAAATTCCATCAATTGGGGTTGGGTATCTTGGGTCCTCCAGATGTTGCTGGACTATAGCTTCCATTATCCCTGACCACTAGTCTTGCTGGCTGGACCTGATAAAGAGTTGGGAGTCCAATAACCCCTGGAAGCCATCACATTTGGTATTCCTGCTTTAGCCTTTAAGGAAAGGCAGGTGCCTGAACTATTTGATCATTCTGGTTACTCTTTGAGGCACTTTTTCCAATTCTACTGTCTACCTTTTTAAACCAAGGTGACAGGAACTGTACAAAGGACTCTGAATGCAGCCACACCATTATCAAGTCTTCAATGACTATATGGAGATGAATTCTGCCTCTGCCTCTCTCTTTTGTGCAAGTTTATTTACGAATACTTCTAGATGACAGCAGTGCTTTGAATATGGAATCAAAACAGAATCTATATCAGATTAGCTACCCCAGAATAATGGGGTGTTGTTAATATAGATAAATCAGAGTGCATGTACAAGTTGTTACCATCCACTGAAACATTACAGAGAAAGGGGGAACTAGTGAAACTCTTACTCTGCTCTCAGCCCCTCCAATTAGGTTCATGCATATTAAACCCTCCAATTAGGTTCATGCTTATTCCACCCTGATGTAAACATCTTTCCAGGGTTGGTCTGTTAAAACTTTCAAACAAAGACCCCAATCCTACAATTATTTCATGTGAACGAATTCCTGCATCCACGCCAAGTGCCATATACCCTGCAGGTCCACCGCTATGAAAACTCAAAGCAGGATGGTGGCCAAAAGGAATTTGTTCCATTCTAAACAATGTTAAGTATTTTTACTCAATGTTAATCTTTGAAATGAAAAGGGAGAGAAGAAGAAGGGGAGAGGGGGAGAAGGATCGATCTTGGCTGTTCCTTGGAAACTGGATCTGTATAAATCAGTACCCGGAGGCTGCCAAGCTTCTTACGACTGATGCTGCAGACCATGACAGGGAAACAAATCAAGAGGCTAATGAGTTTCAGAAATAAGTTTGCATCCAGCTTGCAAATGAGATTCATATTTCGACAAATGTGACAACGTATTTTAGTTCCTATGGAAGTGAGTCAAGAAAATACAGCACCCGAATGCAGATAATGGCTGGGAGGCTATATACCTGAAATCAGTATGTAAATCCTTAATTAGCTGATAAATTAATAGGCAAGTCCTAATTAACAGATCAAAACAAAAAAGAAGTCTTGGCAACACCACAAGGAAACAATTTTGCATATAGTCTCTACTTGAAGTGCATGGTCATTAAATTTGAAAATGACCATCAAATTCATAAATAGAGGCTTACAATCTAGAGTTGATGCTCGGTCTCCACCCCAATCATTCTGCCTGGATACTGAGGTCCAGCACTGAGGGCCTTCTGACAGTTCCCTCGCTGTGAGAAGCCAAGTTACAGGGAACCAGGCAGAGGGCGTTCTCGGTGGTGGCACCCACCCTGTGGAACGCCCTCCCATCAGATGTCAAGGAAATAAACAACCATCTGACATTTAGAAGACATCTGAAGGCAGTCCTGTTTAGGGATGCTATTAATGTTTAATAGATTATTGTATTTTAATAATTTGTTGGAAGCTGCCCAGAGTGGCTGGGGAAACCCAGCCAGATTGGCAAGGTATAAATAATAAATTATTATTATACAGTATTATTACTTTTAGCAATCCTTTTTTTCCACCCCAAACATGTGAAATGCAACTACATCCGAAATGCAATGTGCAATCCACTTTGAGGTTTGGCTGCCATCATGCATGAAAGCAACAAGTACACACCATTGGAAGGTATATGGATTGTGGTCCAAGTTTACAGAACAATATAGAAATTGAAGATGATAGATACCATTACTGAAAGTTTAGTCCAGATGTTAATTGTTCCTTTTTTCATAAACTAATGAAGAAAATCATTCAACCTTCAAGGGAACATTTTCCAGGATAGTTTGAAGGAACCCCTGTGCACTGCAGATAGTTCTGGGTAAATTCTAGAGTACATAAATCTCCATCAAATCTCCATGTCCCATCCATGGCTGAGACACAATCGGTCAGGACAAAAGACCACCTTCTCAGTGGCTACACTCAGATTGTGGAATTAACTTAGTTCATGAGCTCCACTGCACATCATCCTTCACAGTTTGTCACTGACTGGTCTAAACCTCCCTGTTCTGGAAAGTATTTGTCTCACTGGGAATATGATTTTTACATGGTAGACCTTCATTGTAGAATGTTTTTCTCTGTTTTAATGCAGTTTTTTAAATACTGTATATATAATCAACATTTATATACCAAGTGTCCACAGAATGGTTTCACTGTAGTCAGTAAAAACATTTCATTAAAATAATAAAGCATTTAAACAGTACAGCAAATAAAATATCACAAAATCAACACAACCATACAATCATTTCAGTACTACAACATAATACTATCCCATGATTCAGAGCAGATTTAAGCCCAGACTGCCATAACCCCAGGAGAACATATAAATCTTGATTAGCCAATTGGTTCATTATGGATCATGTAGCCCTGTGGAATTCATTTCCTCCTAAGAAGGAGATGCATCACTTCCTCTTTCAAAGTAGTGGAGACCACACCCCTCCCCGCAATGAGACATTAACTACCCAATAGACCCACTCTGCCAAATCCCTCCAGCTACCTGTAAGCAGCCATGAAGGGCAAGGGTCAAGTAGTTGGTCATTCTCATCCAAGCCTCTTGTCCACATCTGCAGGCTACATTAACTGAAACTGATCCTTCCAATAAGGGTCAGTCAGTTCTTTGGACCTCCTCTGAAATTATAACCACTAGTGCCACTAGTGCCACCACTAGTGCCACCAAGGCTGAAGTGGAGGCAAGCAATTGTATCTTCATAAAGGTAAGGGACCCCTGACCATTAGGTCCAATCGTGACCAACTCTGGGGTTGCGGCGCTCATCTCGCTTTATTGGCCGAGGGAGCCAGCGTACAGCTTCCGGGTCATGTGGCCAGCATGACTAAGCCGCTTCTGGTGAACCAGAGCAGCGCACGGAAGCTCTGTTTACCTTCCCGCCGGAGCAGTACCTATTTATCTACTTGCACTTTGACGTGCTTTCGAATTGTTAGGTTGGCAGGAGCAGGGACCACGCAATGGGAGCTCACCCCGTCGCGGGGATTTGAACCGCCGACCTTCTGATCCTAGGCTCTGTGGTTTAACCCACAGCGCCACCCGCTAAGCAAATATGTCCAAGCAGGTGACAGGTGGTTCAGATGTTACTATCTGTGACCAGAACACACTTGTCCTTTAAGCACTCTGAAAAGCACTGATAGGTGGCTGTTTGGATATGAAATTCACTGCCATGACCACCACGTGATAAGCATATGCTATAGTGCTTATATACTGACCTCACTATCAGATTAGTGTCACTTGTATTCTAGTTTCTGTTTGCTTCCTTACCCAAATGTGCACTCTAGACCTCAACCCTGGAGAGAGCACTTAGGGGCAGCCTTGTTGATGGCACCTCGCCCCCCCCCCTCCAAATCCTTATTCCTATTGTGTCCTGCCTTTTAGACTGCAAGCCTGGGGGCCTTTCCTGGCTAAAGAGCAGGATACGAATACATTAAATGAATAAGTATATCCATATATTACTAGACCTGCAGAAGCTTCTGTAGTGTGCTAGTTAAAGCGTGTGAGCTATGAGACAAATGTCCATCATTTAAATCTCACAACAACCAAAATTTAATTAGGTACCCTTATTTAATCCCATCTCTTCGATGTCAGCCTCCATCTACAATATGGCAGTAATGATATTGGCCAGGTTCTTGGAAAAAGTATTAAGATGAAGTAAGTGACACTTGAAATGCAACGTATAAATTAGAAGCATTAAATATACTAGTAATTAAGTTCTACCATTCGTTAAGCATGCTCAAGATTGAAGCTTTAGTTATTCCTCCCCCAAGACTGGGAGTTACTGAATCGCAATCCATTTCAAATGAAACAGCATTGGGGGGGGGGTGTGGAAACAACTTCCAGAATAGGCAAGGTCGCAAGACAAATGTGTGGGCACTGGAGGGAATTTCAGCAATCCTTTTACTGCATGTTTATAAAATCTGTTCAGTATTTACTGCGAAGCATGAAAATATTAATCAGTTATTTATCTTCTTACATGTTTGGCATCAACATCTGGTGTATGTACAAGTGGTGAAGTCTAACATTTGGAATGAGTGAATATTTAATGCTCTTTTCCCCCAAACTCATATATATATATATATATATATATATATGCTTTCGTAGATTTTCACGGGTACAGGAATGCAGGTTTTGGTGTCCTCGGGTGTCTTCCCGTGTAAAAGTTGGGGTGTCTAGGCGACGTTTCGACGAGGTCTCACTCGTCATCTTCAGGCTGGTGCTTTCGGCTTCTTGTTACTGGAACAGAGCGGGATCTCAATGTTTGAGTTCCTATAAATACTGTAGAGGGGGTGTGGTGTCTAGCCTCCAATGTTCTGGGCAGAGAGGAAGTTCCCAGGCTAGTGTGCCTTTTCTTCTTTTGTTCCTTAATTACTTGAGAGATACCTTGAGTGATTTCTTGAGTGATATCCTGAGTACCACTCAGGTGGGTCATTAGGTGTGGATTAGTTGCTAAAGTCTTTGTGTCTTGACGAAGCCAAGCCAAAGCACAACTAAGTGCAATACAGCCATCTTCTCAGGAAAACTCTTCACAAAGTTCAAGAGGTCAAGACACAAAGACTTTAGCAACTAATCCACACCTAATGACCCACCTGAGTGGTACTCAGGATATCACTCAAGAAATCACTCAAGGTATCTCTCAAGTAATTAAGGAACAAAAGAAGAAAAGGCACACTAGCCTGGGAACTTCCTCTCTGCCCAGAACATTGGAGGCTAGACACCACACCCCCTCTACAGTATTTATAGGAACTCAAACATTGAGATCCCGCTCTGTTCCAGTAACAAGAAGCCGAAAGCACCAGCCTGAAGATGACGAGTGAGACCTCGTCGAAACGTCGCCTAGACACCCCAACTTTTACACGGGAAGACACCCGAGGACACCAAAACCTGCATATATATATATATATATATATATATATATATATATATATACACACACACACACACAGAGAGAGAGAGAGAGAGAGAGAGAGAGAGAGAGATATGAATGAAAGAAGATTCCAGAGCCAACTGTTTCTATCAAATAATTACTAGCTTCATATAGGAGTGTCTGGTCTATTTTAGACTATATTTCTGGTTGGAGGAAAGAACTGATCTTAACTAGATTATCTGTGTGCTGTTTCCTACCCCTTTTTTGTCTTCCTTACAGCATTTTGTTGCCAAGCCTTATTAAACGAGTACGGTCTTCATTGATCTGTTTTATTTCTAGTTCTATTTGTTCAATCTGAGATATCACGCACATCTGGTTTATTTCAGAAAATGCCGCCCAGAAAAAGCATCCAGTCCAATCTAATCAAGAACAAACTTGCCCATAAATAACAAAGAACCTAACAATATCACTGTTAGGAAGATGTAAGAGAATGCTAAAAAATAAAAAAAATCCAATTCCTGTATATTGACTATCACAATCTTTTTGAAAGCCTGAATCAGTTAGTTAAATAGTATGTTCTAAAGAAACACAAAATCAGTTTCTGGATTGCCCACATCTCCCAGTTAATGTTCACACCATTATGCTTGCTCGGAGGTTAATGTTTCTGTGCCCCTTAATCATACGTTCCTACCATCCTTACTGCTGGATCCATCATTAAATATTGGCATTCCCAGGAACTATCACTGTAATTAAAAACTGCTGTGTCTTGTTTAACACATCATGCCAATATTATTTACAAGCCATAGGTTTAGCTTATTATTTGTTTTGCACGTTACTTGCAAGAGTACTAGCAGTTTTTGCAACCCAGCATATATTCCAGACAGTCATTTCATAAGAAACCTTTACAGGATAAATTCTTGTGAAAGGGTTCACAGAATCTCCCTACAGCCCTGTCATCAGGTGCTGAAATAAACCAAATGTGTGTCACACTGCAGTTTTAACAAGCTACAAACAGAGCCAGCCTTTTTCTACAGAAGTGAAACTGTCAAAAGACGCAATAGATTAATTCAACAGGCTTTATAGAATTAACCTGAAGTTTCCAGCAAGCAAAATTTCAAGTTTTCTATATTACTTGGATGTTTTTAGTGAAATGTCTGTGAAATATGTGACTTTAATTATATCACTATTGGTGAGGTTTCTCTTTAACCAAATTATGCCATTCAGACAGCAAACATCGAGACCCAAAAAAGTAAACTAAAGTAGTTAGGGGGATGTGACATGACTGAGTCTAACTGAGAAAAAATAGCACTCATAATTTATAATAAAACTATCTCTAGATGAAGTACCACATAGAAAATCATTTAATTTTGTCACTAACAAATTAGTAAATTTGTATTATTGTTTCCAACTGGCCTGATTGCACTTAATTGGACTGCTTCATTTGTGGTTAGCGATACATGCTCTCTTTTGTCCTGGTTACTGGAGAGGGAATGCCATTTAAACAAAAACAAAACAAACCCCTTTTTTAAAAGCATTAAAGGGTTCATGGTGGAAGAGCAGAAAGCCACACACTGTACCATGATGGCAAAATAATTAGAATAATATTTATTATTAGCCTACATAACAAGGTGGTTGTGAATGATAACAGAATTCTAAGGCAAAGCCAGCGCAATGAAAATTAAAAACCTCATTGTGACACGTGGAGACTCCAGCAAGGCACAGTGTTTGGAGATGAGAGGAATTCAGCTGGGAATTTAGGCAAATTAGTATAAAGTTGCAGAGTACATAACGTACGGAATTATGCACTCCCCACCTCCACCCATAACATACCCTGTAGAGTATGCAGAAGCAAAACTGAAAAGAATAGCCACAGTGCCTAAGAAAAAATACAGGCCTGCTTCTCCATGCATACTACTATGATGATGAAGTGTGCTAGGATTTATTATGGAATATTACTCTCATAATGCTCAGATGGCTTTCTGTTGTCCGGAAATGTAAGCCTTATAGGCCTGGCACCAGATCAGTTACACTCCTTGTCCTCAAGACTTAATGTTCCTTGCTCCATCAAAAATCAATAAGAAAAGCCATGGCTTCCAGCAACCAGCAGAGATCAGATTGTTCATTTAAAATAATCCAGATACTAATTTTCTGCTACATTATTTCAAGAGAGTTATTTCCCATAGGACTGTATTTTCCCCTAGATATGATCTACCAAACCTGCATGTTTCCCATTTTTAGAATCACATGGCACGAAGTGAGACTTACATGCCGAAACTGCTGAAGGCACATCCCATTCCCTTGTCAATAAAGCCATGGCACATTTGGCTGTCTGCCATTTAAGCATCCCTAAGCCTCCCCATACCCATCCTACCACACATTGCCAACAGATTATTACATCTGTGCAAGGAAGACAAGAGTTGGGCCAGCAACCATTAGGGTGCCACATAAGGGTACAATCATGACCCCATCAAGTCCATACCACAAAAGTCCCATTTGTACCAGGCAAGAGGTTGACCTGACAACTGATGCTATCCCACAAATCGTCCAGGGCCTGATCATAGTGCTAGTCCAGAAACATCTGGAAAGTCACATTTCCCCCATTCCATGGTTGGAAGAAGGGCTAAGGAGCCCTTTCATACCACCCTCTTGATTCCGGACTATATCCAATGCTAGTCCTACTCAGAATAGGCCCATTGAAGTTAATAGATATGGCTAACAAAGGTTCATTAATTTAAATAGATCTGCTCTGAGTAGAACTAGCATTGGATACAAACTTATGGCTTCTAGGCATAGGCAAACTCCGGCCCTCCAGATGTTTGGGACTGCAATTCCCATCAACCCTGACCACTGGTCCTGTTAGCTAGGGATGGTGGGAATTGTGGTCCCAAACATCTGGAGGGCCAGAGCTTGCCCATGCCTGTTCTAAGTTCTCCCCCCGCCCCGTAAAAAAAATCAAAATCAACTATCAGACGCAGAATGCAATGTAAGAAGCCCTGCATCATACTGCACAATAGATTGTGCATTGAGTGAGAGGCTGGACTAGATATTTTTCTATGACCCATCAAACCAAGCAGGATAGCTCAGCCAATAAGAGCATGAGACTCTTAATCTCATGGTCATGGGTTCCAGCCCTACATTGGGTAAAAAGGTTCCTGAATTGCAGGGGACTGGACTAGCTAAGCCCTTGTGATCCCTTCCAAACTCTGTGATTCTCTGCACTGCATCTGTTTACATAATTTATCTTGAGGAATTTGGATATTTTCATCACCAAATAATATGAGCAGCCCTATCCTTAAGGGAAGCATGATTTGAAGATTCCTTCAGTCATTACCCATTACACCCTACGAGCCCTGAATCCAGGAATAGTTAGTCATGACTGAGTCCCATTGAAACCAAATGAAAAGTCATCACTATCTGATCTGATCTGCTTCATTTGGGATTCAGTCCTGACTAACTTAAAATGTACTATCCCCGACTCAGTTAAGCAGAGAATTGAAAATGTAATGTGCTAATGCAGCAAGCAAGTTTTTGCAAACATGTGACCTGGCTTGAAACGTAACATTAAACCGCAGTATACCGTTATGGGGATGAGAATGCTAAGGCCTTAGGTTCGTAAGCTTCTTCTTCCAGCAAGCTTAAACAGCATTTTACAAATCAGATAAATAACTATTAGGAGTGCCCCAAAGAAGAATTTGTATGCTGGGCCTAATAAACCCTGTTCTGTGTACCTAGAGGTCTTTTCCCTTTAAATTCCTGTTTCATCCAATAAGGAGAAACTGTAGTTAATTTAGACTACAGTTTACTGAAACAAGCCCAAATCAAAATGCCTTTTTTATCAAAGCTGTTTACAAACTAACCACAGTTTAGCTCATTTTGGGAGTAACAACAAACTCTACTTACTTTATATCAGGGCCTAGGTGCTTCCAATCTCCTCCTCTGGTAAACACCAGAAAAGGTAAAGTGATTGGTCAAGCAGCTCACTTTTGTAAAGTAAAACTGTGGCACAGCATTATATCCAAACTTAACCATGGAGTCACTCACTGAGAGGCTTCTTGTTAGGTACACAGTGCTAAACCTAAGCCTGCTTCTGAATAATGTGTGAAATGAACGATGAATTCATGCAGACCAAATTTGAAAAGCAGTAACTTAAGTGGCATTGATGTGGGTGTAGCAGCTCACATGAGAGTCATTACGCAGGCTTAAAATGGTGTCCCCATGTTTTTCTTGTTAAGAAGCGCACAGGGAGGTATGGAAGTACGAGATACAAACCTGCACATCATAAGTCCCGTTTAGCAGGGCAGGCCTTTGGGAATTGATATCCTGCAGGACCCCTGACAGCACAGAACAATTGACTTTCTGGAAGTCTTTGGAGTGGCTGAACTGCACCATGTTGTGGAGAGCCAAAATTTTAGTGTCAAGCTCAGCATCCTGCCTGGTGCGGTTGTGCAGCCCGAGGTGGTACTTGCGGAAGTGTTTGATGAGATCTGTGGGGTCGTTCCCATAGTAACCATAGCCACAGATGTTGCATTTGAAGTCCTGAAGCTCTGGAGACAGAGGCGCCATATCAGGGTTCTCGTTTGCCAGCAAATCTGCTTTCAATTTGCTTGGCCTTGCGTCCCCATCTGAAGGCACTTGTGGGTTTTTTGAGGCCACCGAACCCGGGCTCGAACCCCGGCCCTCGGTTTGACCACTTTGCACATGCACTGTTTCGTCCGTAGATTTTGGTGATGTGCGATGCTCATCGCTTTTCTCCGACAGATCTCCTGGCGGGGTGCAGATCACATCTTGGGTGTCATCTGCATCTGATCTGAGAGGAGACTTCAAGGACTCTGAGATTCCCCCAACAGCTGGAGATGAGAAGCCCTGCATATTTCTGTCTGTCACCTCATCATGAGGGAAGGATGGAACATTTCCTCCCTTATTGTGGCTTTCATAATTAAAGCCAGCCTTTTCGCTTGTTGCGGAGCTTTTAAAGTCCTTTTTAGTGCTGGGAGATGACTCTGGGACATGCGTGCAAAACCCCTCCTTGTCAGTTTGCTCCGCAGCCTCACTCTGCTCAGCGTTCCCTTGCATCTGACCGGCAGAAAATTCTCGTTGCCTTTCAACAGTGTCACTTTCAGGACCCGGCGACTTGAGGGTCTCGGGTTCACCTTCACTAGCAACGTTTCTTAGAGGGGGGTTCTTTTTCCGGACCATATCTGAAAGCAGAAACAGAAAAACAATTAGACTGCTTAAACTACACAGTCAATTTATGCCACCCCTCACCCTTAAACATAAAGGTGCAGTTTCTGCCAGATACAAAATACCCACAAGCTTTTATAAAACACAGGATACTATCAGTGGCACACTTACTTGGGCACAGTTACAATGCTGGCACACTCATTTTGACTTAAATCTTACAGAAATAGCAACATGTAATTTTAAAAGTAATTTAAACAAATTTTAAAATATCACTGGTAATCTCCAGTTCTATGCATCAGTTAGCAGCTTGACATCTCTGTAAAAGAATCCCAGTAATGCCATGCTAAATTCTTTTTTTAAAAAATTCTTATTAGAATAAATAATTATTGATGTGTCATACTGAGATCAGTATTTAGCCTCATACATGCACTCACACACACCAGATTTTTTTTTTGGGGGGGGGGTTACCTCCTCGCTTCCTACTGCTGAACCCTATGCCACTCTTTGCTTTAAGATGAGAAAACCCCTTAATTGCAAAAACAGATATGGAACTTAAAAATATATATGAGCTACTATAGGCTATATGAGCTATGTTTTGAGATGAGTGTTGCTCACATAAGAGATCCTTTGCATCCAGAATTTCTTAAAACAAACAGTAAATTATGCACTCTTTCATATTTTGCATGGTCTGGGTCTAATCTCATAGTTATCAAGCAAACATAATGTTCCAATGAGAATCTTATCAGTAACTTCCATGCTATAATTTTACAGTACTTTTAAAATGTTATAACTTTACTGCCTAGAGCAGGGCTAGCCAACGTAGTGCTCTCTTCCAGATGTTGCTGGACTCCAGCTCCCATCACCCTCAACCAGCATGGCCATTGGTTATGGATGATGGGAACTGTAGTCTGACAATATCTGAAGGGCACCACGTTGGCCACCCAGGGTCCCAAAATGGGGGAAATGACTCAACCCCTACAAAGAAAGAGGTTTTTATGGTAAGCACAGTACCACCACGTTGTTCAGCAACTGGGTGGGCTGAATATCGCCTTGCTGAAGATACCTCCTGATCTATACTGAAGCTAGCCACACCCCTTGGGTACTATCATCCCAATGGGATTTGAGAAGAAGAGAGCTTAGGAAGAGCTGAAACAGATGGCTGGCCATGGGCTGGGTGAGGCAAAATACACAAAAGCTTTTTTGAAGTCCCCCCCCCCCAACCGGCTTTCTAAAATCTCGAAATAATTGCCAATATTTTCGTATGAGAAGAAGAATCTGTGATGCTAATATTAGGCGCATCACCCTTCCACCACCCCTTCCTAATATTTTTTTCTCCTAAAAACTGCAGTTTCATTGGACTGTATCTATGATACTCTACCCTTAAAGAAAGATATGCTTTTCCTCTGGCTTCTACACTATCAATATCATTTTTCAAGAAGACATATTATCTAAATAAAAGCCCATTTGCAGTACTTCTAAATGGAAGAAACTATCTACTGGCAAGTCATGTTAGACAGAGTGAGAATACAGAGAAAGCATATAAGCATTCTGCAATTATTATCTGTAAGACAAATAACAGATTGCACAATGCTTTATAGCGTGCCAAGAAGTTTTCCAGTTAACATTTCCACTTGGAAAAAAAAATAGATTACATACTTTTAAAATCATACCCAGCATTGACTTCATAAGGCATGTGGCTCTAGAATGCTTTTTTGTTTTTTTGCTTTTACAGTTATTAATTCTATTAGTCAGCTAGCAGGAGGGCTAACGCAACTGGCTTAGGAGGTACACGGAAGACACAGAAGACATTTTGAGAGCTGATCTGCACATCTGCAAAAGAAAAAAAAAGATTTCCTTCCTAAATTATGCATTCACGATCAGTTGGGGTTTTTCCTTACTTAAAAACATGATTATGTCTGCTTTCTATGCAGCATTAGATCTACTACAGCAAATGGTGGCTGCGGCAAACAGTTCTCATGTTTAGAAAAATACACAGCATTCAGAATGCTTTGTCCTTTTCCATATGCACTCCTTCTTGCATAGACATTCTCGCAAATTCTGATCCCAATATTTTGTAGGTATCCAGCTGTTTGGCAACCAGTTTTGGCCCATCAAGAGGGCAGTATCAAGAAACTTTGGTGTCATAGCTTAATTCAAAAGTGATGCATCACTACTACCTTCCAATCACTACATCACAAAATGACAATTCTTTGTTCTCCCACCCAAATCCCTCTTGTATCAGCCCAGCTCAGTCTGTGACATGATATACCCTGATGGCATCTCCCAGTGTACCACAATCAGAAAAGCTACTCTCTTCAGCTTACTTACACACACACACACACACACACACACACACACACACACCCTTATGTCTAGGATAGATTTGTAGTAAGGGTAGTCCTTTCTGGAGAGTTAATAGTACTTTTTTTTAACAATACAGCCAGGCATATACATATTTATTACACATATGCTTATCAAGTCAGCTACAAAACAGATAAGATGGGTTAACTTTTAAGCACTGAAATGAATGCATTCCACGTCTTTAACAATCCCCAACAATCCTAGAGCTCAGCTCTAATACCGGAAGTGAGACAGCTTTGGTATTAAAGCAGTGGAACACGGAAAGGTAAGTTAGACTAAGGGCTAGTTATTTTCTCATTCTCTGCCCGCTCCTTTTATGTGTTAAAAATTAACCCTCCAGACCCATTTTATATCCAAACCTGACCATGTGTGACGCTAAGATAAACCAAATGCAACTCAGGTGTCAGAATACAGTCTTGGAGTCACTCAGGCCAATGGAGAAAGGAAGGAATTATTCCTATGGTCTGCCTAATAGCAGAGAAGCATAGTCATGTGTAGGATGGAAAGGGAAGGCTTGTAGCACCGAGTTATGTTCTGTCATCTGGTGCAGTCAAATGCTGTATAACTTCCCAAGCAACAGCCTCTAACAACGCTGATAATCTTTCACAAAGTTAGGTGAAACTCATTTTTTAAAGCAAGTGGGCACGTCACGCAGTAAAACTCTCAACAGCTCTAGGAATTAGTTCATGGGAGAAAATTGCTCAAAAGCAATGGCAAGTGGTTCATTACCTAAAATCTAGTTCTAATTTTATGGTAAATAATTTGGCCATCCAGTTCAATTATTTACATATAACAATACTACAAACTCAGTGGAACACAGTGATGAATCAAGGGCTATGCTAATAGAAAAGAACAAGTAAAGGCTCACAAAAATTCAGCTCAGCTCTAGTGCAACCTATCAAGCTCCTCTAAAGTTAACTAAGGTTGCACAGAAACCTAAAGGTTCAATGCCACAATACATGGAAACAACATGTGTATCTCAAGTTGGAAGTAGCAAGTCACTAGATATGCATTACGTCATCCTTTCCTTCCTCAACATACACCATGCTGTATTCCTTAGCTAGAGGCCCTTCCCACCTGGAAAGCTACATAAACGCTATGCTGCGTAGCAATGGCAAGAAACCTAGCTGGACTGCGAGCGCGGCTCATGATGCAAAGTAATGTCACTGCACATTCTAAGTGGGTGGGGTCCGCTATCATAAGTCCAAGACAAGGCAAATAGATCTATTAAAATGTAGCTGCACTGAGTAAAGATGTGCAAGATATTTGCAACTAACTGCAAGCCAAGTTCTCCTAATTTTCCTGAGATTTTTCATAGATACAGAGCGATGCAAGTCCAAATCTCACTGGGGCAAGACAAGAACAATGCAGCCGCCGCCGCCAAACTGAGTTCTCAGAGGCTCTACATAATGCATACCTATTAATACTTTCCTACCACTCTAGGGAGTAAACTTTAATTAATTAATAGACTGCAGAGAACTTTGAGATCATCTGATGAAACGGCTTTATATGGTGCAATGTTATTATAACAACTGGAACCAAAATTATTTTCAGCCTACTGAATCTGGCAGAGGTTGTAGGAGTGAGCTTCATGTTAAAACAAAGCAACCAAGGTGTAATTTCATATTATTCTCCCTCCAGAGGAGAGAAATACCTGCTAGAGGATCACAAACTTTTTTTTTTTTTAACATTAAGCATATGCAAGGTTAGGAAACAATTAATCACATACTTCTTTAGTGTAGCTTTGGCATAGCGAGCACTCATTTAAATAGGGCTTAGGCTGGATCCCACACTGCCACACAAAATGAGGGGAGATTTAATCAGCACTGACTGGCAGGCTGTCTCTCCACTCCATGCATGGCAGTTTCTTATTGGATAATTAATTAGGTTCACCTAATTTACAGCAATCTTACATTTTTATTGACAGATGTTTGTATGCAAAAGCAAAAATACCGAAAAATATGTACGAACATTTGGGGAAGTTGTATTTTTGGCTTACGTTAAAAGTTTAATACTTATCAAATATAAAACAAACATCTTTAGACTAAGACTGCAGGCGGGGCTCATGTTGTTGTTGTTTAATTGAACAGCACCGGGCAATTTTAGAGGCAATCCTTCTCCTAATCATCACCATCTACAAAAGTCCATCAAAACCAGGGGGAGAGATGGTATCTATAAAAACAGATTTTTGCATCTTGCTGGTTCAGTTCTTCCCAACATTATAGGTGGCAAGCACTCTGAACTTTTAATAATGATGACATAATTCCCGAACTACCAGTGACTGTAAATTAAGGACTGGACTTACCTATAAAGTGTAAGGGCTGCAACTTCTTTCACCCACCCTTTCCCCCACACTTCCTGAAACATGCTCAGAGTGTGTGTATTAGGAGAACACCCAAAACAGCACAAAGGGGCAGGAGAGGGGCATCATTCCGACTGGCAAGCTAAAATGCTCACAAAAGTGGGACACTGAATTCCACCCTAAGAAATCTGCTTTGCTGAGACCATCTTTTTCCACTGACGGAGGTGGGGTTTAGTATATGGTAGCTATTATGATGACTGCTCCTAAAATTATATGTACTTCCTGCAGACTCACAATGTAGATATGTTTATTATTTTTTTATAAAAATTAAAAATTACTTTTAACTTCTCTAAACTTTCAAAACACAAAACCAAAGGGAAAAGATGAATATCTGAATATGAGATGCAACATTAACAGTTCAGTCTCTATGATTAGTGATGCTTGAAGAAAACGGTGAGTTCCTATACAAAATAGACGGATTCCCCACTTCTCTGACTAATGCACAGATCAGAATGTAATTATCCACCATATTTTTTACTGCTCAAAATCTTGCAAATATCTTAAACCTATCAAAACATGTGTTCAAATATTAACTTGAAATAAAATACCCATTTAATTATGTATTTTGAGTGAAAATACACGTTGAAATATGTATTTCTATACTATGTAAAGGGTGGTTAAAAAACAAAACCCTGGTAAATAGAGAAATGGAAAAGGATGCAATTAAAGAAATAAATAATTCATCCATCTCTACATAACTATACTGAAGGACTCTTTTAGCAGATCCTGGATAGGCCTTGGAAAAGCTCATGTCTGAAATCCTTGAGAATTCTGCCAATCATGGTAGACAATCCTGAACTAGATGGACTCAGTATATTGCAGCCTCCTAGGCCCCTAAACGTTACTTTAAAAAAAAAATAAAAAAACCTCTCCCACCTCCACCAAAACTCAGACATCCCTATGAAACATTCGTTTTCAACCCAAACATTCGTTTTCAACACTTAACTCACTGAATTTCTTAGTATAAGATGCAGTGATGGCCACTACCTCAGAGAGCTTTTTAAAAGCATTGGATGAATTTCACAGCAGAGAGATGTATCAATTACTATTAGCAAAGATGTGAAATGTTCACAGTGGGTCCAGAGTAGATTTTTCGCTGACCCTCCTTTGGGGAGTCTGATGACGTAATGGAGCCACAACACAAATGGTCAACTATTCAACATCATAACTGCTTTCTTTTCTTCTTCTTCTTCTTCTTGGCGTGCTGTAGATGGTTAATTCTTCTGTAGCCACAAAGCCCTTTGAGATTCACTGACTAGCCTAGGAATCCTACGCTAAAATGTAATCTGGCCACAACATGCTCCGATGTTCAACATTCTCAGTGCACCTGTTTAATGGACTGAGATAATGCAAGGTGGTTTGTGGCTTTATCCGTTTTGTGGGCAGAACCATGGCTAAATATCTCCTAAGGGCTTTTTTCAGGCGACTCTTGCACAGCACGGTTGACCACCCCATGCCACAGAGGACTGCAGAGCAATCAAGCTTGCAGCCGTTCCTGCATCCATGTTGCTTGCTCCCCGGTTTAGGAGCCTAAAGTCAAATCACAGGGAAGGGGGTGAGGGCTGCATACATTTTGTTGTCTGTGCTGCTGTGCCCAAGTTGTGCTCTCTCAGCTTCCTTGGCTGCCACAGTCTTAAGGGCGTATGTGGTATGCAAAGGAGTTACCCAGGGTTTGCGCTAGACATAAATTTTAACTAAGAGGAGAAAAATGCTTCAAGGTGCCTTTGAGAAGACAACAGAGAAGACAAATTCGTCATCTATTCATTTCAATTGATCTACTCCAAGTAGGACAAGCATTGGCTATAACCCAATATCCAGAAGGTAGTATGAAAGGACAAGATACTCCAGCACAGCAGACGACACAGGCAATGTCACCACTGTATTCTGTGCAACCTTTGCTTATGTTTTATTATAGTGGTATAGTGGGAAGCAGCACCAGCAGCTGGCAACTTCAGAATATTGTTCTTGTTGTTTGGTCGTTTAGTCGTGTCTGACTCTTCGTGACCCCATGGACCAGAGCACGCCAGGCACTTCTGTCTTCCACTGCCTCCCGCAGTTTGGTCAAACTCATGCTGGTAGCTTCAAGAACACTATCCAACCATCTCGTCCTCTGTCGTCCCCTTCTCCATGTGCCCTCCATCTTTCCCAACATCAGGGTCTTTTCCAGGGAGTCTTCTCTTCTCATGAGGTGGCCAAAGTATTGGAGCCTCAGCTTCATGATCTGTCCTTCCAGTGAGCACTCAGGGCTGATTTCCTTAAGAATGGATAGGTTTGATCCTCTTGCAGTCCATGGGACTCTCAAGAGTCTCCTCTAGCACCATAATTCAAAAGCATCAATTCTTTGGCAATCAGCCTTCTTTATGGTCCAGCTCTCACTTCCATACATCACTACTGGGAAAACCATAGCTTTTACTGTACGGACCTTTGTTGGCAAGGTGATGTCTCTACTTTGATGTCTCTAACTTCAGAATATAGCTCCTTTTAAAACGAAGGCTTAAACACTTGAGTGAAGATGTCACTCATGAGAGCATAAGTCCAAAATCATGTCTAGTCCAGCATCCTGTTTCTCACAGTGGCTAACCAGATGCCACCAGGAAGCCCATAAGAAGGGCACTAAAGAAATAGCCCTCTCTCACTATTGTCTCCCAGGAACTGGCCGTTGAGAGACATATGAAATGCGGAAGCAGCATATAAACATCATGTCTCGTAGCCACTGACAGCTTTGCATCTTCCACAAATTTGTCCAATCCCATCTTGAAGCTATCTAAGATAATGGCTATCATCAAATCTTGTGACACTGAACTCATTAAGATTCCCCAGCTAAACAGTTTCAATAGACAGAATTTGAGCATTCTGAGAGAGGAAGCAAACTTTCCCCTCGTCACTTTCTCCACACCATGAATAATTTTACATAATTTAACATATCTCATATGTCCTGCATTGCAGGAATTAGACTGGATGAGCCGTGGGGTCCCTTCCAACTTTTCAATTCTATGCTTCTATGACATTGCTAGCTGTCCTCCCTAAACTAAACAGCTTCCCATGTTACAATGTTTTCTCATAGGGGAGCTGCTCCAGCCCACTGACCATTTTGACTGCCATTGGCAACCATGTTTTTGAGCATAATGAATGTTGTATAATCCTTTCTGCAATGTGATTAAGAGCTCACAGTATTACAAGAGGAACCACACCACAGATTTGTACAAAATCATTACAATACTGGTAATTAATTATTTTATCAATTTGCTGGTGTCCCTTAAGAAAGTAATTACACTTTGTGCTTGAATAGGTGTGCAGAGTCCTGGAAAGCAGTGTCTGGGGAAACTCTTAAGTTCATGTTTAGACTGGAGTAAATGCATAGTATATTTGCAGTCCTGCGGTTTCTGTTTATGCATGTAGCAGCAGAAATGGTATCAGCAGCTGATAAATGATAACAGAAGGGTAAAAGTTTGTGCAACATTATCATACATACAACAGAAACCACAGCCTACCATGCATATACACCAAAGTAAACAAGCCTTAAAACACCACTCTAGACATTTTGCAGGAACTTTTTCTGAAGACTTCTTAGACCATTATAAACTAAAAAGACATGCAAATTTTTTAACCAGAGTGCTTCAACCTTTGTAGGAAAAAAAACACATTCTCTTGTGCCTTATCCATTTGTGTTTAAATTAACTCCCCAAGCATTAACTATTCCCAATCCTTTAAATAATAAGACATCTTAAATCCTTCAGAGATATAGTGTTGTCTCCTTCAAACAGATCTCATAAAATAAATCTCTTATTAATTCACATCAAATTAAGAAAGCATATGCTTGCGAGAGCTAGACAAATTAATAGATGCCTAGCTTCCGCAATAATGGCTGAATTAGGCTTTTAAGAGAGTAGGTTTCAAATACAGGTCTAAATAATTGCTTGGAGAAATATAATTCCCACTGGAAGCAAAGGGAGATATTTTAGAGGTAGAAACAGAAAAACAGAAATACTTCCAAAAAAGGATGAGAGATACTTCACAGTAACTATGTTTAATACCAAATTTATGCATAATACAGTACTCCAATTTACAATTACATTTTAAAATGAAAAGCAGTGTCTTCAAGTTTTGCTACCATTGTTGGCATCCATCTGTCTCGAGAGACAATGGAGTGCGCCTCTAGGGATGAAGTCAAAGCATTGGAGAATCACAGCACCTGCTGCGGTTGCAGAGTCCAGTAACTGATGCCTCCTGCGTTGTTTTTGCTGCATTAACAGCACCAAACTAACCTCTCTGGGGTGCAAGCCTGGGCAGTGTGTATGGAGATCCTCAGTTGCCCAGACCACAAGACCAGACCCTCAAAGTGTCCCTATTTTCCAAAGAGAAAGGCTTCGGGAGTAAACCTCAAGGAAAATTACTACCATACTGTTGCTGTAACTAGCATAAAAGCCTCTAAACAGCCAGTAATTTGGAAGCAGCACTAAAAGATTTAACTGAATAACTATCCTAAGAGTTATTTTATAAATTTTATATATTATTTTATAAATTTATTTTATAAATAACATTATTATTATTATTATTATTATTATTATTATTATTATTACTATTAGAGGTGTCAGGCCGAGAGATTGTGGTGTGCTCAAGGCCACCTAGTGTGCTCCATGGCTGTGCATGGAATTTAATCTGTCCAAACCCACCACTCACATCTCTTCCACTACATGGATTCACAGGAAGCCTGAACTGGCTTCTTGGTGTGTTGAGTCCAGAACCAAGAACAGCCACCTTTTCTCTATACAAAACAGAAATTTTGTTTCAGCTTTGGAGGTCTATAATTGTAGAAGAAGAAGAAGAAGAAGAAGAAGAAGAAGAAGAAGAAGAAGAAGGGGAGGAGGAGGAGGAGGAGGAGGAGGAGGAGGAGGAGGAGGAGTTTGGATTTGATATCCCACTTTATGACTACCCGAAGGAATCTCAAAGCGACTAACATTCTTCTTTCCCTTCCTCCCCCACAACAAACACTCTGTGAGGTGAGCAGGGCTGAGAGACTTCAAAGAAGTGTGACTAGCCCAAGGTCACCCAGCAGCTGCATGTGGAAGAGCCTAGACGCAAACACAGTTCACCAAGGGAATAATAGTGCCACTGTATTCTGCTCTGGTCAGACCTCACCTGGAGTACTGTGTCCAGTTCTGGGCACCACAGTTCAAGAAGGACACTGACAAACTGGAACATGTCCAGAGGAGGGCAACCAAAATGGTCAAAGGCCTGGAAACGATGCCTTATGAGGAACGGCTAAGGGAGAAGGGCATGTTTAGCCTGGAGAAGAAGAGGTTAAGGGGTGATATGATAGCCATGTTCAAATATATAAAAGGATGTCACATAGAGGAGGGAGAAAGGTTGTTTTCTGCTGCTCCAGAGAAGCGGACACGGAGCAATGGATCCAAACTACAAGAAAGAAGATTCCACCTAAACATTAGGAAGAACTTCCTGACAGTAAGAGCTGTTCGACAGTGGAATTTGCTGCCAAGGAGTGTGGTGGAGTCTCCTTCTTTGGAGGTCTTTAAGCAGAGGCTTGACAACCATATGTCAGGAGTGCTCTGATGGTGTTTCCTGCTTGGCAGGGGGTTGGACTCGATGGCCCTTGTGGTCTCTTCCAACTCTATGATTCTATGATTCTATGAGATTACGAGTCCACCGCTCTTAACCACTACACCACACTGGCTCTCTGAAGCTATCTGAACCATTTTAAACCACTTGTAAATGAACAGCAACAGCTGTTTTGCATCTTGTCCTGGGCACTGCAGTTATAAGGATACAACAAGACGCAAGACCAGAATCATTGTCTCTTTTACTTCCGTGCTCTGTTTTCTGAGTTGTGCTTATATGCAAGGCACTTCAATGCCATATTGGGCAAAAGGCCAAAAGTCTTGTACTGTATTAACACTTTAATTCTACTTGTTAACTCAAGAAAACACAGCCACAGTTTTTGGAGACTGTACCTCTGTTTCATAGTTCTGAATAGGTATAAAACCAGCTTTGCATACTGAAGTCAGCTTTCCGCGAACAATGAGTACATAGATTGAGAGCAGGAGCAGTGAACCATTCAGACAGAGCACAGTTGCCTGGTGGTATCTCTTGGGATGAAACTGCCCAAATTCAGGAACTATGTTCAGGAATTTACCCGAACATGCAGTGTTTAAAACTGGGAACGGAGGCAGCTTTCAATCTATTGTTCATTTAACTTTCTGAAAGTCTTGAATTATTGTTATTAATTCTTATTGATAATTTTATTGCTTCATTTTGTTTAATAAACTGCTTTGACCTGTTGTTTTACAATAAAGTGGTGTATAAATTTCAGGAAATAAATACAAATAATACATTTTTTAAAAAACCTAAATAAGAAGATGCATGCAGTAGCACTGGAGTTTATAAAGATTCAAAAGAGTTTAGAAAGGGAAAAATCATCCAGGGTAGCACAAGAGTTTCCCTGAACCTTTCAAATTCATATGATTGTATGCTGCACTCCCTACTCCTTAATGGAGAGCCCTGCACATCCCCCATGTCATTTTTTTGGTGTGGAAAACTACAGGATATTGGACTTGTTTTCTGCTCGAGAAAGGAGATACAGAATTGAAAATAGATACAGAGTGGTAGAGTCCCTCAATGAAATAGCTTCAGGACAGACAAAGGGAAATGTTTATTCACACACTGACTATTCTATGGCATGTACTATCGCAACAATAGCAGCGGTCAATAGTTTCAATGCCTTAAAAAAATAATAAGAAAAGATGCTAGCATTATATTGGCAATGTCTGTTTTAACTCACTTGAGTTCAACAAGGTTGAAATGTTTTAATAAATACATATTTGTAATAAACGATCACTAAACAGAAGACTGTATTGTTGCCTTTGTCAAAGAATGCACATGAAATGCCATATTTAGAACAAAACAATAGGTGTGGTTTTTTTATCTTTGCTTGTTTGTTCTTGCTTCAAACTTCATTAAAGTCTGCCCAAGTAGGGAAAATTACAAGTAGAGAATCACATTTCTAAGTTTCCCTACTTAGAAATAAAACACTACAAAAAACCAACTACTACCACAGAGGTGGGAGGTTGGCTGGAACATAATCTTATATAAAAGCATTTATATTTCAAGACATATCTAAGTGATGTGCTAGAATTGTTGTTTTTACTTATAGCAGATGTACCCTCTAGATGTTCTTCGACAACAATTTCTGTCATTGCTACTCAACATAGCCATATCAGAGTTGTGATCTAGACGGCACCACACTGACTACTCCAGATTTCCAGAGATTCTTTTACATAGGGTGTGTGTTCAAAAGCATATCTGTAACCCACTCTACCCCCTCAGGGTTTAATACCTAATATGTTGGCCTGCCCAAGAGATGAGCAATATTTCATTTTTATCCAAATTGTGATCCATGTTGTTTCCTAAAATAATTCTAAATTGCTAAACTATGGTCCTGTGATGAAACAATCCAGCCTTACAAGGCATGACTTCAGAATTACTAGCCAACGAAAGCTTCACTCAACTGCCTAGTTCACATATTGTGTTTTAAGAAAGAAGGACCTATCAGTTGCCAGAATTAGAAGCAACAATTCTGTTCCAATTTTCTAATTTATAAAAGTATTCACTAAGGATAATTCTTGATCATCCTAGATGTGCACCTTATTTTTGCCACTTATTCAAGATTGCAAATCTGAAGATGAAACTGGCTAAGGATACTGGGAGTTGTAGTTCAATAACTTCAACCTGCACTCATGCAAGCCTGCGCTAATGCATGAGCCAGAGGGTAGAGTCACACAATCATTATTCTATGTGGTTCCAGCACAGTGGCATTCATATGAAACAATATAATCTTAAAGAATCTAAAAGGCAGTGGACTCGGGTATCATTATGCCTTTTGACAAACTACAATATTGTTGATTCCTTGATCCCTAAGCAAGGACAGGAAACACAACTAGAAGATAGCATAGTCCTGGGCTAACATATACTGGGACACAGATAACTAAAAGAACTGCTTCTCCCCATATGAACTTAAACTGAATGCTTACATCACCAAGATCAGGTCTTGCACAATGTCCCATAACCATCTGAGAAGCAGCGGGATAATCTCTCTGAAGTGGCAGTTCAGCTTCCACTAAAACTAAAATGTTGTTCTTCTCAGGCTTTGCTATGGCCAAAATGAATGTAATTAATTATCTAATAAATATAATTCTATAATCAATTACACATTCAATTTCCATGGAACAACAAAAACAATGCAGAGAATAATGTAATTATTTACATAATGTTCACGAACTTAAAAATGATAGCAAATACCATGTGTATTCACTTGATTGAGTCCTATTCCAGACCTCTGATGAACACAAAAATTGCTGTGATTTCTGATCCAGTTTCCATTTCTGATGGAATTCTCCAGCATTCCTAAATCTACCATATTTCTAAAGTCTTGTTACTTCCCCACACACAAATGCTGCCACTCTCTATCAGGCACAAGTGTAGGAGGACAGCAGCAACAAAAGAGTGGACTGTGTGTTTCCTACACAAGCTGCACATATATAGGAAAACTTGGACACAATTCAGAAACTGGAGTGTTCTGGCTAGAGCTGAATATGAACGCTAGCCAACACACTCATTAATTATCTAGCATTTAGAATCCACATTATCACACAAACTCACATTCCCCCTCCCCAATTTCATTATCAGGCACATCACATGGCAACCAAACTTACTAATTTCTCAAGGAAACATGTGGTTTCTCGTCTAACAGTGTTCTGTAATATTTATTGCACCCCATCCGTTCTATTAAACTTCCAAACTCATCCTATAAGGCTTTAATCTTCAAAACCAAAGCTCATTCAAAAAATTCAAAAGTATCAGACAACTAACCACACACCAAGTTGTTATGAACCTTGGTCACGGCATGTTTAAGCTTTATAGATATTTTATGTGAAATGCTACAACATTCAAGAGACGGTGGTGGCTGTTAAGTTATATAGAGTTACATAAATAATCAGTTTTGTATACTGTGTCATCGATGTGCACGGCATTTTACAAACAAGATGATGGGGGTGAGGCCACGGGGAAACATGTGCATTTGATTTAGTCAGAGTAAGGGTGAGGAACCCGTGGCCCTCCGGATATTGCTGGACTCCAAGTCCCACCATCCCTAACCATGGCCCAAGCTGTTTAGGACTAATGTAAGTTGGAGTCCAGCAGCATCTGGTGCCCCATCCTCAAGTTAGATATATTTGGGCTTGTATAAATAGAAACTCAGGAGTTAAGCCAAAGGATTCACAGAAAAGATTGGTTTGTAAAGAAAGAAGTGGATCTAAGGCTGCTAATACTGTAAGGATTAAGTACAGTATGGATGTTTTTAAACAATATGTGCTTTGTTGAATCAGATTAAGCATCCATTTTGTCCATCCTCTCGTTTCCAACAGAAGCCAGCAAAGTGCCTCTGGGAAGCCAAGTAGAAGGGCATAATGACAACACCCTCTCCCACATTGTTTGCACCCAGGCAGACAGATATGCTACCTCAACTGACATATGTTTGCCCCCAAACCTTGTTTTGTAGTAGTCCGCTTATGTTGGGAGACTGCTCCCAAAATCGTCAAAGCATTGTTTGTGAAATAGTTGTTTTTAGACCATTACCCATCAGTGGTAAAATATTTATAGCAGCACACAACTAAATCCTACAAAGAGTAAATTATTTTAGTTACTGATTTCAGTGAATCTACTCTGAATGTAAGTACCCTTGAATTTTAATCCAAGGATGAATTACTTTTGTGTTCTGCTGCTGAAGAGCTCCAAGTAATTCCAAAGCCAGCTCCCTCCAACACCAGCAGATAGTCGAGGAACTATCTCATCCATTTTCCATTTCTTATTCTCTGTTAACTGAGGTTCACTTTTTAAAAAAATCACTAAAAAATACAATCAAAAGATTAGCAACAACAGAAGCTAAAGCTGATCTGAAGAAGAAGAAGAAGAAGAAGAAGAAGAAGAGGAGGAGGAGGAGGAGGAGGAGGAGGAGGAGGAGGAATAGTAGTTTGGATTTGATATCCTGCTTTATCACTACCCGAAGGAGTTTCAAAGCGGCTAACAATCTCCTTTCCCTTCCTTCCCCACAACAAACACTCTGTGAGGTGAGTGGGGCTGAGAGACTTCAAAGAAGTATGACTAGCCCAAGGTCACCCAGCAGCTGCATGTGGAGGAGGAAAGGAAAGACAAGCACAGAAAACTCCACCAGTTGACTCTTTCTCAAGAGAACTGCCAAAGAGGATGCTCTGTCCATCTCTTGAGACTAGAAGGGCTCATGCAGGGGAGAAATGCTAACCGTGCAGCTAATGCCAGTGCAGTACTCCAAGGATCAGACCATTAAGCTAATGCAAGCATTGTAGAGGTGCAGTCCACAAAATTGTTTTCCCCCAAAGAATGCATCTACATTCTGGTGAAGTCATTGCTTATAACCAAGATGTTGAGAGGAGCAGATTACATTTTGTTTCTGCCTACCCCCTACATTGATTTCAATGTATGTTACAACTGAACTTCATAATATTTTCAAATTAGTTCTTGACTGATGTTTTCTTATGCTTTGTTGGACTTCACTGTAGAGTGTAGGGGGCTGTATGATGGGGCAATGCCACATTCCTCCCATCAGCCTCTACCATTCATATTCATAATTTGATTTAAAGCCTGAGAATCTGCCAAGTTTAATAAAACACATAACAATGTTTCCAGACTTGGGTGTTTGTGAAACTCAAATATGTTTTCATCTAAATACTACTAAGCCACTACAAAGTACATAATCATCAAATGGAAAGTTGCAACAAATACAGAACACTCAAACAGAAATCATTAATCACTAATTAGAACACAAAAGGGGGAAAAACACTCACATAAGAAAAACCATTTAAAAATCAATTTAATCACTTGAAGAAAGTCATTTGGATCACTGGAAGAAACCATTTGTGGCCATGGTGAATCAAGAGCTTTCATTTTCTCCATAGTCTCATTCATAATTATGTTGAATTATATTAGATTAAGAATCTTGGTCCTCTTTTTTCCCACCAATGTCCCAGTCTCATTCACCAATGCCACCTTCCTTCCAATTCTGACCTATACAATGCTGTGGAGTGGATCCATTGGACTGATAAAATCCAGAAGTTATTTTGTTTTCTTAAACCACATCTTAGAAGCAAAGCATCTACTATACTTTCCTGGCAGAAACAAGTCTTGAAAAGGCCTTCAGATTATGTGTTGTTATGTGCACTGGCTAAAACATAACCTCCTTTGAAGTAATGTTGCTACCTGTGTAAAAAAATAAGCTTTGAATGTCCTGCAGATATAAAGACTCGGTTTACGGATTATTCAGCTGATTTAGTTAAGAAGATGAGAAGAACCTAGAAAAAGATGAGGCAAGATAGCAACTAAATGCAAGGCCAGTCAATCACACACCTGTTGGTTGAGGTTAAATCACACCATCCTGAATGGTGATGAGCCAAACAATGTTAACTTATAGCCCCCACACTCATCTGGAGTTATGTCCCACTTTCAAATGCCACACAAAACTCTGGCTACTTTTATTAAAACGATTCAAGCAATTAATTTTCTTCTTAGTGCATCATACTGAAGTAAAAAATAATATCACATCACTCATTGGAACTCAAGGAGCAGCAATTAGTTCTTTGAGGAATGTTGAGGTATGAAGTTCATGAATAAGCCTAGAAGTTGCAGCTACTCAATAGGCGAATAAAGCGACGCTGTCTCAGAGCACGCTGAGATTTCTGTAATACTGTATGTGAGATTGCTCAACATCCTCTTTCACTTGATATTCTACTCATTGACACCTGAACAGTGCATCCCATTGCAAGGAGATTATATCAGATAGGTAAGTTAGATAGCTATACCAAAAATGACAAACTGCAACTAAAAAGCTTGACATCTTCAGAATGGTTCAGAACCCACTAAGTAGCTCCCAACCCGTAAAATGGAGACCATTATTACAAACATACAAGCAAAAATATTCAAGTAAAGTCACCAAATATTTTTTAAAGGAATGAATTCATAAAGCATTACAAAAGGACTGGCGACAACATTTATTATTCATCTGCGGCTTTGCCTTTTATGAATAATGCAAAATAGCCTAAACACATTTTGATAAAATCTTAGTGCTACAAAAATACCTTTGTGTGGATTAGTATGTATGTAGAGTAAGAGCATGCAAAAGAATGCATATTTTATGTTTAAGATTGAGAGATTAGGTATTAAAATACATGCTGTATTTCCAAGTAATTCACATATATTCATATATTCTTGAGTGTATGTTTATGTTTGTGTATTTCCCTCGACAGCCTGTTCCGCCAAAAAAAAGTCTTATTTTATTTTATTATTAAAATAATCTTCTTCCACAAACATTAAATTCTACAGGTTTCCTGCAGATCTGGGAAATTCTGGGCCCTTCTGGCACTAAACCTCCAACATTGTTTTGATTATGCAATGTTGATTCAACATTTGAGTTGCTACACAGAAAAAACTATGGGGTTGTATCCAATAGTTTCACAGTGGGTGGCAGCTGCCCTATAGGGTCAGTAGGTCCTCTTGAACAGTTTAGATTGTGTAGGACTGAATCACCTGAAATCAGGCTGAGGAACCTCCACAGGCGCAAGATCCCTCTGCCTAATTTTGGGCAATTCCCCTTCACATTGCAGTCCTGTGCAACGGGATCAACCCAGGGAAGAAGGAGAAGGGAAATATTGCTTGTTCAAGCTGCTGTACAATCACTAGATACAATCCATGGTGTTTTCATCCATTAATGAAAACTGGAAATCTGAACATTTTATTTATTTTAAACATTTTAAGGCCAATTTTCAATACAATGCCAATAAACGAGATCTCAGCAGGCCTGTGCAAGCTTATGTACAAAGATGTGGCCCTGTGCTTTTCTATTATACCTGAGTGCAAGGAGCCATGCCATTTTCACACAGCATCCATCTAATATTGGTTCCAAAATTTGTGAGCTATACAGTACATGCCGCCACACTGATGCCTGGAGTTTTACTCTACAGAGGCCTAAAAAATAAAAAAACTGAAGAGGATAGTCAAGGAGAATACTGTAACTGTCCTAATAATTGCTCCAGTTGTATAAGGAGCCCAACATCCCATTTTGTGAAATGTGGGCATCTGGGGTATTGTGTGGGATACTTCCCCAAAAGTCTACATAAGAACAAAAAAGTAAAAATCTCACACAGAGATCTCGCACAAGCCTTTACATATGGCCCAATTCTGAGTGACGCTAATAGAATGCAGATATGCTTTTATTTTAGCCACAGTCTTGTTATGGTGAGGGTGTGCGTGAGGTCTAGAATTTGTATCTGTGTTTCAAACTAAGGATGCTTAATTGTATTTCAATGTCTACAAAGTGCTGCTAGGCCTTTACTACTAACATGTGCAATCCCGTTTTACAAGCAGCCTGCTCTTAATCAGCTTCCAAACGTCCCCACAAGTTTGCTTCCTTCATTTCCCCCATGCACGTAATCCTCCACAGCATGGGAAAGAGGACGGGCACATGACAGCTATTGCTGTGGTACAGCTCTGTTTCATAGCTGCCTTATTAATTAAAAGCAACAAAATGGCAGACATTTTGGCTAAATGCACAAAGACGGTTGAACCAAAACCCAGGCCATATGATTATGAAATGCAACGAACAAAAGGCACCAAAAACACCAAAATGAGGGCTTCCCTTCACGTTTGCCACACTCCTTTCCGTAGCATGAGTAATAAACATGCAGGGGTTAACAGAGTGAGAAAGTGGTGAAAACTTGAAAACCAGTTTTGAGAGATCAGTCAACAGTCCTGTACAAAGCCTGGGTGTGTGCTCTGCTCGCATCACTGTAAATGGAGCCTTCCAGAAGTTTCGTGACAACCTTTCAATCAGTTTAGCGTTTGTGCAAGAGTTCCAGTGTGGGATGCAACATACATTTTATCTCTTGCCTAGTCTTCATCAAAACAATCTGGGTTTTAATTAAATAAATTGCACTGGTTTGGTTTGGAGAATTCTTATGTCAATGCTCATGTAAAATGTAACATGTTTCCCCCCCCCCCTCACAAAGCCTTTCCAAACTACAAACATATGGTGCAGGGATACGTGCAAAATTCATCCCACCATATGGTGTTTTACACTTCCACTTTATTGTTGCCAACAGATGTGATGGAAGCAAGCCTCAATTACTTGAACCTTGATTACCGCAGTCTCTCAGCTAACTAGGTTGGCTGTCCCAACATCACCCCCAAAACATACCTCAGTGTTAAGGTAACCCTGCAGGGGTACCTCTGGTTACAAACTTAATTCATTCCGGAGGTCCATTCTTAAGCTGAAACCGTTCTTATCCTGAGGCGCGCTTTCGCTAATGGGTCCTTCAGCGCGCGACTTCCGTTCTCATCCTGGGGCAAAGTTCGCAATCAGGAGCAGCTACTTCTGGGTTAGCAAAGCTCGTAACCAGAAGCGTTTGTAACCAGGGGTACCACTGTATTGGGAGAGATCTGAACAACATATTTAATCTCAGCATCTCCAGATTTAATCTCAGCATCTCCAGATGGAGTTGGGAACAAGCACTGTCTGAAACTTTGGAAAGCCACTGGCAGTAGATAATGCTGAATGAGAAAGACCATTGCTCTATCTCCCTGCAACCTCTAAACTCTCTCTCTCTTTCTCTCCCTCTCTGACATCAGCCCCATAAGAGATTTCAAAGATAAGAAGACAGTACCCTACGATTCCCAACTGATGTGCTGGGAACATTGCTTGGAGGGGAAGGGTCGAGCTAGCCAGTAGTCTTACTGGGAATGGATTGTTGGGAATAAATATTTTCCTTTGTGCAGCTGGTGGGGGGGGGGGAGAGAATAAAGCAGAATGGCTAATTAATGTGCACCACTTCTCTCCAAAGGTAAGTCCCAAAACACATACCTTATGGCTGCCAATTCTGTGCTCATTCTCGATAATCACATATTCTAATCAATAAAAATAAACAGATAAATATATCTTTTTGTCAGCCGGTATTTCAAGCCAGTACTTTAAATATGAGCTCCCGGGAAGCAGAAAGTAATATTTCTTTTTGTATTTTCTACTTTGCTGAATATGCAGATTGCACTCAATGTAATAAAAACTATAAATCTTACAAATAAATTACTTTTCTCAGCCATTTAATTTCCCATCCCCCACACGACACATCCCAATCCCAAAATGTTTTGCAAAGCTGTGCCTTGGAAAAGTTCTATTCCGGTACAATGCTAAGCTCAATACGTCACACATTATCTGTAACTCAAGTTCAGTGTAGCATATACATTATTGTTTCCCCTAAGTGCACAACCACCCATTCCTTACTTGTATTCTGAATGGGAAAGATTTTGAACTCCTAGCTGCCAGCCATATTTTTGAACTAGGCAAGAGATGAACAACTTGGACCAGAAAAAACTGTCTTTCCCGACATGAGACGTCACAGAATCTTTTGCCCCTTCTCCTCCACAGCCAACACAGGCTTTAAGCAGCTCAGCTCAGCATTTAACAATTTGCCTGGTTGCCATAGGTGACAAGGAATTCCTTGCAAGCAAATGACTGGGCTGGAAGGGAAGGAGGGGCTCTATCCATTTGTCTGTCTTCAGACAGGCAAAATAAAGTAAGGAAAGCCAGCTGGATCAGCCCAGTGGCTTATCAAAATCCAGCATTCTGCTCTAACAGTGACCAACCAGACCAAGCAGGAGCTCAGTAAAACAACACTATCTCCTACTGTGGTTTCCAGTGACTGGTATTCTTAATACAGTGGTACCTTGGGTTTAGTACTTAATTCGTTCCGGAGGTCCGTACTTAACCTGAAACTGTTCTTAACCTGAAGCACCACTTTAGCTAATGGGGCCTCCTGCTGCTGCCGTGCCGCCGGAGCACAATTTCTGTTCTCATCCTGAAGCAAAGTTCTTAACCTGAAGCACTATTTATGGGTTAGCGGAGTCTGTAACCTGAAGCATATGTAACCTGAAGCGTATGTAACCTGAGGTACCACTGTAGTTCTGTCCTACACAAATTTCCCAAATCCCCTTTTAATGCCACTCAATGTTGGTGGCCTTCGCTACCTCTTGTGGGAGTGAACTGCATAGTTTAAATATGCATTTTGCGAAGAAGTTCTTCCCCAAATCTTCCAACACTTAACTTCAGTCAACGTCCTCAAGTTCTGCTGTCATGAGAGCGGGAGAAAAACTTCTCTACCCACTTTCTCCATACTGTGAATAATTTTATACGTGCCTATCATATTACCTCTTACTCGTCTTTTCTTTAAACCAGTGTTTCCCAAACGTAGGTCTCTAGCTGTTTTTGGACTACAACTCCCATCATCCCTAGCTAGAAAGATCAGTGGTCAGGGATGATGGGAATTGTAGTCTGAAAACAACTGGAAACCCAAGTTTGGGAAACACTGCTCCAAACGAAGGCAAGCCCATCCCTGAACTGCATCCTTCCTCTACCGGTCAACTTAGTAGCTGGGGATTGACTAGCCTGCTAAGATGTTAATATTCTGCATTTCATTGATGGACACGGGGTGTGGGTTCCTTTCATCTGCAGCTAGCACGAAAATACGAGATATTAGATTCTTATAGGCTAGTAACCTTTGTAGGTTGCCTCAGTGGATCACTGCTGTTTCCTGCATGACAAAGTGAGCAGCTCTGGGAGACTTTGCTATGGTTCTTCTTGCTTTCTGCATAGCAGAGGTAAGGGTTTAAAAGCCCTCTGCCTGGGTCTAAATTTGGGTGCAAGTAGCAGATGGAAGATGTAGATCTCTAAGGATAAAGCACCCTATGTTGAAGATCCTGTGGGAAGCACTTGGGGCCAATTTGGATTCTGAACTGCAATTGCTTAACTCTACCTAAGCATTGCTGTTTTTATTGTGTGTTTTTTTATTTAGAATTCAGATTAATCGGAAGCAACAAGGTAAATATATTTTATACTTTTTAACTGTAACTGACAAGACAAAGAGAACAAAAAAGTTACTTTTTTAAAAGAGTGGTGGAAAGGAACCAATCCCTGAATTACATTTTTCCCACCTCCACACATCTCTCCAGAGACTACTGTCTTCACTGCAGTAAATACATAATCACTATTTATTTCAAAAAGGGTTGGGGCGAGCTGTAACTATGTGCATTTTATAGTGCAATGTTTTTTTAAAGGGGAACTTCCTACAATGATGGACAGAGCTTTATACTTGCCAACTTTTGTTGTACTGGAATTTGAAGGCACATGTTTTAGACACACACACTCACCTGTTCTTTCAGAGAACAGGAAGCTTACTGCTTTTCTACACATTTATATTAGCTATAGTAGCCAATTCATCACAGATGAGCTCTAATATATACATAAGCAATGCATTATTCTCCCTGCATTTCATTTCCAATACGAATTACAGGGCCTAAAAACCTGAAAGGGAAATAATGTACTAATTATTTTTTAGATGATATTATGGGCCCAATGCTAACTTTATCCATGACACAAACTAGCCACTTCCAGAACAGGAAAGTCATTACAGATGACAATCCTGTTTCTCACAGTTTACTGAACATCAAGTGTTATTCACTATTGCTCATCAGATAATAAAAGCTTGCTTTGAGACTAAAATACATAACCTGATCGACTGGAGCCATCTTTCAGTGTAAAGATCATTTAGAGAAGGCCGTAGAACCACAAAGCATGTCCATACAGGTAGCAGCTTCTCCTATCAGAACTATCCACCTGCTCAAGGTCCTCATATATGGAAGTACCATCACAGTCATTTTCCTCCAACTCTTCCTATACAATTCCACAACTTCCACATCACACTCATGATATATAAAATAAGAGAAGGGAAGAATTGACAAAGACATATTGGTAACAGAAGCAATAATCAAGAACCCTAGCTAGTTGCCATGCAACCTCTCCAAGGGCTCCCCAGTATATTTTAGTACTTATTCTGCATTGCAGGTGGTTGGAATAGATGACTCTTGGGACCTTCCAACTATACAATTCTGTGATCCTCACAGAGCAGTGAAATGAAGGTGGCAGAGGGGAATCAATATGGGAGTCGATCTTAAGGTAATGGATGGCAAATATCGAACCTCTTTAACAGTGGTTTGGTGCAGTATCTCACATGGAATCCCTAACTTTCATTAGAAATAGATTGTAAGGAGCATAGAGCTATATTTATCTACATCTGTGTCATCTGCGTGACAATGTATGATCAAGGTGCCAGAAGTACTGCATATATGGCTGGTTCAATACGCTTTAATAAGCAGGCAAACAGATCTCAAGTCCAAAAACTGAAGCACGTAGGCTATGTTCTCCTTGGAGGTCATGAAATGGAAAATATCCTCCTTAATCCAAGGTAAGTGGTAAGAGCTCCTGCTCCTCAGTGACCAAGGGCTATTGTGCATGTTCACTGCTATCCTCTTTAGTAAATATTTCCAGGGTTAAATTCTGGTACAGATTCCAGGGCTAAGCCCTGAGAAGACCTCATAGACAGACAGATACTGAAGCTATGCCACAGGTTCCCAATTTGGCACCTGCAGGCACACATACACCTTTAGGGGCCTCCCCTAATGCCCACTGGATCACCCTGCTGCACTGTCCCCCCAGAAATTTGACTTGAATAAAACGTTTGGCTGTAGCCAGTAAAAAAAACCTTTGGTTGTAGCTGAGTGTACGCACTGCTATGACAGTTTCTCCAGTTCGCAAACATGTACATAGGCCCAATAAGATTGTGCTATGTAGTTCTAATAGATTTTATATTGGCTCTTATTTTTATCTGTAAAATGCCTTGGAAGCTGCAGGGGGAAAGGCTGGGTATAAATTATTATTATAATTTTTAATCATCATCATCATCATCCTGCCGGATCATTCCCTAGACTCTTTCGAAGCTTAGGATATCTGCAGCTTCACAAAGCCACTATCTTGGTATTCTTTAAATTAGTGCATTGCAATGTTTGCAATGTTTGTATTAGAATAAGCACTTGGGGTTTCAGTCCATTCTGTTGCACTGATGTCAGTCAGCAGGATAAGAATTGAAATAAATCAGCTGAAATTGAAACAACGGGGTTACAGATACTAATGCAGGACAGCATATACAGTCTCGGACACTTGACAATTTGACAAAAACTGCTAACCAAACTGACTCATCCATTTCCTATTGCATAGGACAGGCAAACTAAACATTAATCAGAGGCCCACACCCAGTCTTAAAGCTTTCTCATTTTTAATTATTATTTTGTCTCATTTTTAATTAATCTCAGTGTATGACTGAAGCAGCTCACCTGTGACTTTTGGCAAATAATGCTTCTATTCTCTGCTACACCTGACTACTTGGAGGGCCCACAACACAATAAAGATTCTGAAGTGATTTGCACTTTTACTCTGCTGTGCTTTGCATGCTTATTTTATATATGTAAGAGATTTCTACACTACCCTTCAGCAATGCTTTCAGAGTGGTTTATAAATACTAGTTAAATCAGGGCAACATATAATAAATTACATGTTAATAAATATATTTAAAAGATTGGTGAACAGAAATATCTTTTATTGTCAGAAGCAAATCATCCGTGTTCAATGGGCTTTACCCCCAGGTAAATTTACAGGAGTTCGACCTCAACATACGCTATCAGTTAAATGCTCGCTTCTTAAAAGCATGGGATAAAAGATTCAAATGGATCATTCCATATTATTTCAAACCCTCCCTTCACTGTGTTTTTATTTAATCTGACTTCATAAACGTGGCACAGAAACGGTACGCGGTGGTATGTTCATTTTCTTCCCTGTCTTCTAGTCATGACAGCCATGTTTTCTCTCAGTGTTTCCCAAACTTGGATCTCCAGCTATTGTTGGACTACAGCTTCCATGGTCCCTGACCACTGGTCCTGCTAGCTAGGGATGATGGGAGTTGTAGTCCAAAAACAGCTGGAGACCCAAGTCTGGGAAACACTAAAGACTCCGCCATCTGAGGCAGTATGCCTCTGCATATCAATTGCCGGAAATAGCAAAGGGGTGCTGCTTTCAAGTCTCCCAGGTCCTGTTTTCTGGCCCCACAAAGGCATCCAGTTGACCCCTGTGAGAACAAGGCTAGATGGGCTGGATGGGCCTTTGGTCTGATCCAACAGGCTTCTACTTCTTATGTCCTTATTGGCTAGGAGGCCTAACTGAGCCCACCCACATAGTCAAAACTCAACCTTAAAAGCAACTTTGTGTATCTGAAGCAATATATAATCATCATCATCATCATAGTTATGTGAATGTTTCCTATCTCCAATAGATTTTGAGTTGAAGGGCCAAACGAGAGGTAAAGCCTGAGGTAACAAGGCGGCTTTTGAAGACAGGAAAAGTAGCTATTTTGTTGAGAGTTTCAATCCTTCCCTCCCTTGCTTAGTCTTTCCCCAATCTAAATCACCATCCCCAAAGTTGCAATTAGCTCTGAAAGGAGAAAAGACAGGTACAGAAACTACACATGTCATTTCCCCTTCTAATTAACATTTGTGTTGTTTTTTCCAACCATAAGAGATCCTAATTATGGACACCTAGTTTAGCCTTGAGATGTTATGATCTCTGAAGCTCCCTTCACATGTTTTGGGTGTGATGGCTTGCTCACGCAGCGATCAGGGAGAAGGGCTGTTCTGCTGATGAAGGCATTAGACACAATACTGGCCCTCACGGATGTTCACACATTGGGGTGGATGTCTGAAAGAAGTAAGCCTATACATGAGCTGCTGTTCGGATTTAGGTTTTAACACTATCAGGCCACTATACTATATTACTGGAAGTATTGATCATGTAAAGACCTAGACACTTCCTGGCCATTACATGAGGATCGCTTCACAAGTAAGGGGAACTTTATATTACACAGGAATTAAGCCATGTTCCTTATGGTAGTATAAGGATAGTACTTGGTGCAATTTCAGGTGTATTAGAATAATTGTCAAATGCATCTCTTCCTCCCTCCCCCCCCCAAAAAAAAAACCCTGACTAAATTTGAGCTTATTTCCAACATTTTATTAGCAAAGTGCTATTTGCCATTAAGCTGCTTTTGGCATTATTTGCAATTACTGCATCACATACATTTACGCTATCAGTCAGCTACTGTTGAATTTGAGGCAGTCATACCAATTGGGAAAAAACAACAATCTTTAGTCCTGTATATTGACTTTCATATTGCATTGTTCAACAGAGTACACTATCGACCCAGTCGTTTCTACCTAAGGAGATTTTTGCATATTGGCAAAAAATGTTCGGCAAATAACCGCTGCCAAGATCAGACCAGCCATCTTACACTGCTGTGAGGATAAAATGGGTGACGGAGAAAACTAAGTATTCTGCCTTGATCTCTTTGGTGGAAAAGTAGGATATAAATGTAGTAAATAAGCAAAAGGAAATTACTTGTGATAGGGCTGGCATTGGCGTAAAGTTGTGGTATGTAATAAGGGTATGCGAATTGAATTGTAGGAGGGTATCATGAATTGTAGGAGCATAGGATCCAACATTAAGTTTGCCTTTTCCCTGCTACCAACATCCTACCCATGACTCTGCCCTATTTTGGCCATTCCAGCAACATACTGAGAAGTTCTACTGGCATTACCTGCATGCATGGTGATAGCGTTTACCGTATTTTTTGCTCTATAAGACTCACTTTTTCCCTCCTAAAAAGTAAGGGGGAATGTGTGTGCGTCCTATGGAGCGAATGCAGGCTGTGCAGCTATCCCAGAAGCCAGAACAGCAAGAGGGATTGCTGCTTTCACTGCACAGCGATCCCTCTTGCTGTTCTGGCTTCTGAGATTTTTTCTTGTTTTCCTCCTCCAAAAACTAGGTGTGTCTTGTGGTCTAGTGCATCTTATAGAGCGAAAAATACGGTATATTGTTCCACCACATCCTACAGCCTCTCAGCTGGTGTTACTCCAGTACTCGATGGCACCCTTAGATGCTTCTCTCTTCTAGCAAGCCTTTCCCCCAGCTGTCATGTGAATTGCTATCTCCTTGCCTCCTTTATTTTTCTATTTGTTGAAATATATCTGTTCTTGCTGTTATTGAACGCTTTAATATTTCTGTGTTGTTAGTCACCTTGGGTATCTCGGAAATGAGACAAAAGTGGACTACATATATATGCTATTTTCTTGTATTTATAGTCCCCTATCTTCTATCACGAAACCCAAGATGATACACTTGTGATTCCCAGGCAGTCCCTCACCCAGGCACTCATTATGTGTTTTCAAACCATGCTGTGGACACACATACACAAATCAATCCATCAATGAATAAGGTAGCAAAGGTGAGACAGTAAATATAAACATGTGAGATTTTTGCTGCACTTACTTGCAAAGGCTACAGAAAGGAAATGAGAAGGTTCGGTACAGGCAGAAGAGAGTTGAACAGAATTCAGAGGGTTCCCAGTGGCCTGATTTCTTTGTACACTTACCCAAGTGTAAGACTCTTTGAACTCAGCTAGTCACGCTTCTAAAGAAACACACTTAGGATTGTGCTGCAAGGCAGGCAACTTAATTCCCAACTCAAGAAAACTAAACAACTTATAATCAAACCATAATTTCCAGCAGTGCCAACCTTTTGTCTAATAGGGCAATAATTGATTCCCACATACAATTTGTAAAGATCACATCTGTGGAAATGACATATGTATTCCTTGAGCAGTCAGCTAGCACCTACTGTATTAGGAATATTTATTCCTATATGTGTTGATTTTTTATCCAGCATGGGCTCCTGTCTGAGACAGTAAGATACAAGCAGAAAATCTAGCTGCAGAGCAAGTCTTAGTTAACTATTCCTTTATGCTGCTTTTGAAAGATTGCAATGAAACAAAAGGTTCTGCTGGCACCAACACTGACCATCAGTGCACTACTTTTGGTAAAGGCATGTTTCTGATTTAGCCATCCACCTTCTTGAACAAACTCTCTGTGCTTCCATTGAAAAATCCACCTTATCACTATTAAAGAACTGAGCTACAAAGACGAACTCGGTCAACCTTCTGCTTTAAAGGAGCTCTTGATCATTTCAATCATCCTTTTAAAAAGATGGGAAGCTGCCTTATACAGAGTGAAACCATCAGCCCATCTCGCTTAACACTGTCAACACGGATAGGCAGCAGTTCTCCAGGGTCTCAGGCAGGGAGTCTGTCTTCCTCAGCCCTTCCTGGAGGGATTGAACCTGAAACCTTCTGCATGCAAAGCAGATGTTCTCTGGACACACACTTACATTGACATGTGTTACGTCCTGCTCAGCTGTGTAATGGTCTGGCGCTGGCAACACTTTTTTAAAATCAGCAGCATCCTTTACAATAAGGGACATCTGGTAACCACAAGGGAAAGCTCAACGTGAACAACTACTTCCGTATCTTTTAAGATACGTAATGAATCCAGTGCTCAAACCAACATTTGCCACAGAATTAAAAAGCTATCTGGACATTCAATAGCAAACATGAATTTCGCTACATTGATTTATATATATATAGCTGAGTAAAGTGAAGATGACGGGGCTTTTAACATCTTAATGCTTAAAGAAATAAAATAAAATTATGAGCTATTCCTGAGCACAGCAGCCACTCCTGCTACATTCTTGAAGGTCTTTATAGCACAGCCTGCAACAACCTAGCACCTTCCAGATATTTGACTACAACTCCCATCAACCCCAGGCAGCACAGCCAAGATGGCTGGGAATGATGGGAGCTCTAGTTCAAATCAATGAAGGTTGTTATTATATCTTATAATGTGGATACCACATTTTAAAGCCCACAAATGAGTTTAAAATAAAAAAAGGAGTGTTCAAAGTATACAATCACAACTTCTCCGATTCGTTCCCCTCTAATATACACACAAGATAGTAACTTATTTTCACATTCCCCATAATAATTAGGCAACCCTCCTCTCTGGCCAATTTCTTTGACCACCTCATTTTGCAACACAGGACTAGAGTCTGTCCTTTATATAAAGATGAAAACGTTTCTTCAAAAAGCTGCAGAGAGCTGAATATAAACGTCAAACAATAGTTTTGTATTTAAATTTTAAAAAGCTTTAAAAGTGTTGTTGCGTAACCACAACAAAGTCTACCAGAAACCACCTATCAAGTTTCTGCCCCCCCCCCCAGCATCCTCTGCTTAAGCTGTAGGCTGTCCACAGACAACTGAGAACATGGAATTTTCAGAAGTGAACACAAACGCTCCGTCTGGCCTTAAACTATTCAGCAGCTGCCACCGTTAAACAATACGTTGGCAAACTGCCTGCCCTTATTGAGCATTTTCCAATTTGCAATTGCTGACTCGTTTGTATAGTGACATAGAGAAGCACTGAGGATGACGTGCTGTACAGCAAAAGTCATAGTATCAGAAAGAGCTTAACTCATTTCATACAACTCTTTCCTATGCTCCACAGCAAAAGTGTTGAAGACAGCCTTGGTGTCAGCATTAGGAAATTCTTTTCATCTGCCAGTTATTAAAGCAACGAAAGACAGTTTGCCTTGCAAGCAATGCAAATGTTACCCTGGAATGATAAGTATGTCTTTACAGAAAGGTATTCACAATCTATATATCGTGATTGAGGTCTATCTCAATGAACTAATCAAGAGTTGTAAACCATAAGATAAACCTTGGTCGCATAAGCCCATATTCAGAGAACATGGTAAGCCAAGCCATGGCTGAGTGTAGTAGCAAAATGTCCAGGGAGCAGCGAATTACCACAATCTCCTCCCTTGGGATCTGCAAACTTGCACATTCATGCTAGGCCATGGGTTGACTTAGCATGATATGCAAACCAGGTCAATGTTTGCCATTGTCTTTTTGCATTACTAAAATTATGCAAGTATACTTCAGTTCCAGCAAATGTTAAGCCTTCTGTATTTAAAAAGCAAAATAATTGCATCCTGGTATAATTAAACACCGGGAAACTTATTTAAAGCTTAATAATACATTTTTAAAATATTGCTTTGAATTGTGTACTATATGCTACTATTTGCCAACTGGTGTTTCCCCCACTGCAAGTGAAAATAAATATTTATGCTACACAATCATCAAGAAATATATATTTTAACACCTCTGAAACAATTTTCCAATTTACAGTTTGAATCAACCAGCCATAGGTGCAGACTTCCATCTCAATCATTTGGGTCGTTATTTATGTCTTGCATTTGATGAAGTAGAATTTACTCCACTAAAGCTTATGCTGTAATAAATTTGCTGTTCTTTAAAGTGAACAGACTCCTTGTCATTTTTTTGCAGCAAAACAGACAACATGGTTGGCCCTCTGGAATTATTTAAGGTCTTTTGATTTTGCAGCAATTATGGCCTAATGTTTCCCTCTATTGAAAAGGCAAACTGGAAACATATTACATCAGCCTAACTTTTCAAAATAATTATTTATCATGCTGGGAGTGGGGGAAGCATTACGTTAGAATCAGATTTAAGATGATAGTCTAAGATATTGGCCAATATGCAGCAAAATTTGAAACAGTAATTATTTGAAACAGTAATGCTTTTAAAGACCAATGCTCCAACCATAAACATATGTTATTGGAAGAAATTCTGCTGATTTTTAAATAATTAAGTTCTAATGGCTCATTCATACTCTCTGCTCACATAGCTATACACGACTGCAACCTTGGTCTGCAATCCTAACTGTGTCTACTCAGAAGTAAGTGTCATTGAATTCAGGTAAATAGGATTAGGATTGCACCCGAAATTCAAAATGATACCTCATAGGAAATTTATAAACGTAGCAAATATTTGTTCATGCATCAAGGCTGCAATCCTAAACACAGTTACTGGGAATTGAACCTAATAACAAACTGGATCTTCAGACAGGGCTCTACTCTGCCCTACTTGGAGATGGGTGACTGAACATGTATGCAAAGATCTCCCACTGGTCTGTAGCCCTTTCCCTTTATTTCTAACTAACAAACACTACAACGGTTCTCTTTGAAAGACAAAGAAAGAAAATATTGTTATTATTAGACTTTTTAGTTGCTTGTTGCACAGAAAGGTCTCTGAGCAACTTTTAAAAAAGCAAGCAAAAATACATCATAATGTAGACCCATTCACACAAAAACACTACATTACTACAACTGAAGGAAGAGAAACAGAGATAAACGGCAAAGCTGTTTTCTGGAGTACTTCCTGCGATAAGACAAGTAAACTCAGCTGCAGAGGAACACATATTAAAGCTTCGCCAGGCTTACGGGTTTATGTGAATACCAACAGTACTCATCTGTAAGCAGATCACAAAAAGAAATCGTTTCAGCCACTGAACTAAATAGAAAAAGAATAGAAGGCAAAGACCTGCATTCCTTTAGACTTCTAGTGAAGACCGAGCTAGCTCCCACAAATTAGTTACAGGAGTAATGATTCACAGCCTAATATGCTTGAGGGAAAGGAGTTCTCCAAAAATAGGAAAATCTTCCTCTCTCTCTATTTTTATTTTTTTGCTTGATTGCAAAGCAACCCACAAAAATCACATACAAAGTTTATGTGAATTCAGGAGATGGATTTAAAACTCAAATAATGAACAAAAGGACACCAGATGGATGTATGGCAAGTCCTTTGGTTTGTCTTAAGCCCTAACCAAGCAAAAGTTCTTTGCTAGGACTACGAAACATACATACCAACACGATGTTTCCCTTCCCTCCCAAGCCTCTGTAAAGTTTCAAAAGGCTTGCTAAGCAGTGTAAATACGATAGGAAAAGAGAAGAGGCAGAGAGAGGGAGAACCACAAGGATTAACTCTAACATGTCCCTGTATCATCCTGTAACTTCCCCTTCCATGTGTGTACAAAAGCGACTCGCTGATCAAACAGCTTTTTTGTACTGTACCAGAGCCAAAAGCAGTCAATTACTTACTCTCATGTAGACTTTTATAAGAGATAACAGTTATCTGCACTGAATAGGCACATGCCCTTTTTTTATTACTAAATTGGTTGGGAAAGAAAGAGATACAAAAGGGTTTCTGTGCAGCTCACAGCTTCAACCAGCCCTTACACAGACCAACAAAACAGAACCAAAAGGGGGGGGGGGGGAGAAAAAGGCAGACAGCCTCTCTTCACACAACTGAACCGCTCTGAAGTTCAACTCTGGCCTGCGAAATACCTAGCATCTGAGAAACAACTGTTGTTGAGAAGTCAGTGCTTGAAGATGGAAAGCTTACGGTTTCTTTCTGATACCTGCATCTGACAAGTCGCTTCCACTATTTGCCTTTTGGGAAGATACTAAATGTTTGTTCGTGTGAACAAACATGCATTGGCTTTCCCCAAGACCAACGAAGACGTCTTACCCGCCTTTCAGCATGAGGTTTCCAGGCAGGTTCCAACAATGGAAAAACACAGTCTAAAACAGATTATAATCAAGAGAATAGGATGGGTTCTAATGCATAATCCGGCCAGTGCATCTTCAGCACATGACAATAAATCCTCTGAGGAGGAAATTCCACAATTTAGGGGCTTCCTCTCCTGGGCTCCACCACTCTGCATGTCTGAGATTAGTGGACGTAGACAGCAGCATCCCTCAAAGTAGCACTCGGTCGCTCCATCCGGCTGCCATTTTAACTTCCCACACAATATCTACTACTGTTGCTCTGAAGCAACACCATCTTATTAATTGGGGGCAGAGTCATGATCCGAAACAAAACCACCAGGAGAATAGTTTACCACAAAATTTTCCGTGAGGAAACTAAAAATAACTGTTAGAGCCAAATGCCCGGCTCTGCTTGGAGTGCTGGGCCAGATTAACTCTTTGTTTTTAAGCGGGGAAGGGTGGGCAGGCATCAAAATTGGGCTCTGCCAGTGCAATGAGGCCTATTTGAGTGGCAGCCATAGTATGCCAACACCTGGTCCATACCTTCCGATACTTTAGAGTGCACGTAAGGAATGCCGTTTCTGAATGCTTCTTCACGTTAAGAGCTCTCTTGTAATACGGGGAGGGAACGTAAAGACTTTCAGAGAGAAATAATGTAGGCAAGCCCCTCTAACCGCTACTCTAAATTTCTACTTTCATGGGGATATTTCTCTCATTTTGGATCACTGAAAAACACAACCCATTGCCTGTCGTCTGAAGGAGTTCAGCCCATTTTATCACCTCGCTCTGCTGCACATGCAGACTGCTCTACCTCAACTACGCAGGAGAGTCCCAGTTTCCATCTGTGATAAATGCTGGAGGGTAAAGGAAAGCCACCTCAATTTCTTGGCAGGAATCGCCCAGGTTTGCCAGCATAGACAGTCGGGAGCAATAAATGCCACAGCCGTGATTTTGCATGCGCTGACTGGTTCAGTCGGAAGGTCTGCGTATTTAAAATTCTACAATGTTTCTTTGCCCACGCATAGCCTGTGTTTGACAAAACAGTACATATTGGAATAAAGGTGAGTGCTGCAGCCAGGTGAGAATTCCAGGCAGATTGCAAGAGAAAAGAGCCATCCTGAAAATGAAATAGGAACTGACTTTGATGGTTTTATCACTTCAGACTGCAGGTGGGAGGGTGTTTTTAAAACATTCTCCACATGGAGTACATCAGATAAATATTGACAGCGTGGTTCTCTCCCTGACGTGCTAATTGATTAAATGTAGTAAGTTGTGGGGGGTTTTACGTCAAGGAATATTCAAAATTAGAAGCCTCCCCATATACACTGACACACTTTTGCAGCTTGAAGCAAGCGTACAGTTCAGGACGCCACAAACTCATTTTTGTAGACTTGCTTAAAGTGACAAGGAGAAAACCGCTGGCCAGGTCTGGATGGAGACTGCAAGCAGAACCTCGATTTTTATTTTAAACAATTGTAGAACAGAGGATGAATATTCTGAATATTCCCCAGAATCACTTAAATTCCCCAAAATGTCTCAGTCTCTCTACCATTTTTCTGCACAGCTCTCCACCACAGAGATAAAAACAGATCATCTCATAAAATGGTATGATAAAATACAGAGGTCCGTAAGCTCTGCCCTGACCTTCTTAGAGGAATGGTAGAATGATAAATATGCAAAAGATCCACAATTAATTTATAATGCTGTACCATGGTCTTTGTCTAGAACCAATTTTGGGCCAGCTCCTCAAGTGGGGAAGTCAGGAAGCTCCTGTTCTGGGGACAGTTTGGAGAGCCCCAATAATGGAGATTTGCAATATCAATTTCCAGCAAGACAGAGAAGTACAGAAAACAGGATGTGCGTGTCAACTGCAACTCAAGGCAGGCACACATCTTTGGTACAAAAAGGACAAGGTGCTTTATCAACAAAAATGGGGAGGAGAAAGGGACCGATCCTTGCCCTAGAGGATCCTACAATCTAAACTGACATGTGTTTGTTCAGTTACTCAATCCTGTAGTGAAAAGGCCACTGAACATATTTAGCAGCCAGGAAAACTGATGTTTCATTAGTAAACACAGACCAGATGGCAACTGCCAGCCTCTTCTGCAGTGCCCACTATTTCTATCAAGTGCATTCCTTATTTAGCCTAAACATTCATTCCCTTCCTCAGTCTCTCTCTCTCTTTAAAAAAAACAACAAAACTTTCTTTTCAGATTACAACATTAAACAATTGCTGCTCAAGGATGGTAGCTTAATGGGAGGAAAGGATATACAGCAGACCTTTTCAGAAGTAGCAGCATTACGGGAGTTTCGCTGCCATCATTTTTCTCCCCTCACGTTATTAACCAAAAGTATGCCTCCTTACATATTTGTGGGAAAGGATAGCTGTATAGACAGGCTAAATGTATTTATAAAAGAGGGGCATATTACGCGTTACACATGCTTCAGAGGATACTAAGCAGAAAAGGGCTTCTATCGTCTTACAAACATGTAGAAAGTACACATTAACCGACAGCCGCACCACAGCGAAAGAAAAACCATTAGAGAGCAGTTAAAACAAGCTGATATCCAGGAAGCCCCAACCCACAAAAACCAGTGAAGCTAAAGCAGGAATTACCAGCCTAACTCAAGAAAAGCTGTTTTGAGTTTTCCCACAAGAGTAGCTGACTAAAACCAAACATGAGCAATGGAACTAAAGTGGAGGGGCAGTTCACAACCACTTGCACCGCAGAAATGGGGAGCAAGGAGGCACTGGAACCCTGTCTTGTGTGGATATGTAAAAGCATAGTATGCTCACAAGTCAGGGTCGCTGTTTTAGAACAAAAGATGAAAATCTAGCCTGCCATTCTGTTTCCAACAGTGACTGAAGAGATGCTTCTCAAAGCTTTATATCCAAAACAAGACAAGAGCCCTGTGCTCCACAAACACACACCCCAATAGCATCAGCTGGTATTCTGTGATATACACATTGGACGAAACCAGATGGGGATCCTGTGACCCTCCAGAGGTTGTAGGACTCCAGCTCCCCTCATTCCCAGTCAGCATGGCAATGGTCATGGGTGATAGGAGATGGAGTCCAACAACATCTGGAGGGCCACAGATTAGCCAACCTAAATCTAAACCATGTTTGGAAATGAGCCAAACTCATAGAACTATGGTTTGTTAAAGTCAGTGTGGTGCAGTGGTTAGAGTGTTGGACCAGGGAGATTCAGTTAATGTCTGAGTTGGAATGAACCCTGGTCTCCCAGATTCTAACAAACAAACAAAAAACACCTCTCATAGTTGATAGATACTTCTCTTCCATGAAATTGCCTATTTTCTTTTTTAAAAGCTGTATACGATAACCGTCACCAAAACATCTTATTGCAATTACTGGTAAGTGTTGTATGAAGAAATTATGTATTTTATCTGTCTTGAACCTACTGCTAATAAGTTTTATTCGGCAACCAGGAATTATAATGGTATGTCAGGGAAATTGAAAGAGCATCTCTTCTCCGATACCTTTTCAAATCACTCCCTGCTCAAAAGCTTCTCATTTCAATGTAGCCAAAACCCCATTTCAGTCAGTCCACTGAAATGGGTAGCAGTTGGAACTACATTTGTCCTACTTTCTAGCAGCAACAGGCTCCCTCTTGAATGCTTCCAACAATAGCATACCTTCCAACATTAAACACATACGCAGTAATTTAGCTGTATCATCTTTACACAACAATGTGTAAACCCCAGTCCAGACACTTACTTGAGGCAATAATTGGCTTTTCATGCCCAAGGTTGAGAGGCCTTCCTTGAAAATTACCAATAACTAATAAGAGATAAATTACTGCCCAGTTAAGATAAAATAAGCTTAGCTCAGTGTTTCACAAAGCTTTGAAATGTTATTAGCTGCTACTGTGCATGCATGGTGATTAGTGGTAGGCTGCCTCCTCCTTAGGTACTTCTCACATACATTAGATGGTCTAATTAAAGCAAATGCTGACTGTGTCATCACTGAAACACCAGAAACTACTCTGATGTGTGTTTGTGTGTTCTCAACCCACCAAGGGTTCTACTATTGGATGGCAGCTTCTGTTATGGGATGACATTGTTCTTGAAAGCTCCATGTCTCCGTAAGAGTTAAGGAACTTTGAGAAAGTTAGTCTTGCAATAAGAATGGCTAAAGGCCTGTATTATAGAACATGCTTCTTCCCCTTCTCGCTCTCAAAAAACCTGGTATGTACTGTTCAGGTACACAGTGGCCAGAATTACTACTCTTATACAGAAAAGAAAAAGCTGTGCTGGGAATATCTGTGTTGGGACATGCAATGTCTAGAAGATGAACTATCTTCAGTCCAATTCATATTTTACCAGGGCGGTGTATAGCTGGACTATATATACTGCTTCAGTAATAAGGGTTTGATGAATGGTATGATTTCCTTCTATGGTGGCGTTATCCACACAGAGACTACAGAACTCATGTCAGAAGGAGCCAAACCATTCACAGAGTTTCTTCCTGCAGACATAACTAAAACAGCATAGGATCTAGCCACACCAGACATCACTCACCTAAATGAGTCCAGAATTCCTTTTCACTCCAACCCTATATACAATGCAAAGAAGTATAAATTTGGGTGTCCTCAATCTGTCTAGGATTAGGACATCAGAAAACAAGTCCTACTGACAATGTGGGAGGACCACAGTTCAGTGGTAGCACATCTGTCTTGCAAGCAGAAGGTCTAAGATTCAATCCCTGGTGTCTCCAGATACAGTGGTACCTCGGGTTAAGTACTTAATTCGTTCCGGAGGTGCGTTCTTAACCTGGAACTGTTCTTAACCTGAAGCACCACTTTAGCTAATGGGGCCTCCCACTGCTGCTGCGCTGCCGGAGCACGATTTCTGTTCCCATCCTAAAGCAAAGTTCTTAACCTGAGGTACTATTTCTGGGTTAGCGAAGTCTGTAACCTGAAGCGTATGTAGCTTGAGGTAGCACTGTAGTTCTAAGGAAAGTTCTTGCCTGAAACCCTAGAGAGCTGCTGTCAGTCAGAGTAGAAAGTACTGAACTAGATGGACCTGATTCAGTGTAAGACAGGTTCAAATGTGTGCTCTTCTTTTATCAAAGGCACTGGTACAAACCTATTTCTTTTGGCCAAAAAAAATCCAAATCCCCTTTAAGCATGCAGGAATTGTATTGTGTTTATGTTTGCACACCCAAACAATCTTACTAGCCAGTGCCATTAACAATTCAGGCAACTTTACTACACTTATAAAACTAAGATAATGCATTTGGGAAATTCGCACATTCATCTTTGAAAAGCAAAAGCAATTTGTGTCACCATGCATTAACATAACTTCTAAGTGTCCAATGCAAATTCAGATTTTATGCAGAAGCCTAAGATGGAGACATGCTGCCTACATGTGCCTTGATGTGCCGCAGTGGAGGGAAGATTATATGCATGCTTATGATGATTAACAGACACACAGCACAAGTTATAAAGGAAATACTAGCTACGTGACTTGACTATAATGATAATATCAAGCAGTTTCAATTGGATACTATGAGCCAAGTGTCTTGTATAGAGCCACTCAGTTATTGTGGCTACATCCATTTATACCCAAGTTTCTCAAAATGGGTATGAAGAGCTACAAAAAGCCCCACCAAGTTGTTTGTTGATTTTTAAAAAATCTCTTTCATTGATACACTTTGTCCTGTGCATAGCCAAATACACGAAAAGTACAGCCACAGAGAGAGCACATCCTTTTTCATTATGTACAAAGATAAGGCATCATAGCGTCCATTTGCTATTCTATCGAGTGACCCTATAATCCTTACTTGGAAGTTAGTTCCAGTCAAACCAATACTATAGGAAGAGTTAATGTAATCCATTGACTACCCGATTGCGTGGCTCAGAAGTCTTTATTATCATATATAATACCCATCATCCTATTTAATCTATTTGTTTAAATATTTATATCCCACCTGTCAGAACAAGTGTCCCAAATATCATCACTGTTCTAAATCCTAAGTACAGTAAGTGCTAAGTGTCGCAATCTAGGTCACCCAAACTGAAAGCTAACATTTTAAAGTTAAATTTAGACCAGAGTGATTCAGCAAAACTGCTTTTATAGTAAGAGGGATCCTCCTGTCTGAAACTAACAAGCTTTCAAAATTGCACAAGTTTCTTCATTAAGCAAACAATTACATAATAACAGCTCCCTAATCTATTGATCACATCAGATACCTTTTAGTGGTCTTGTCTTCTAATTTATGAGTCTCCCTCATGTCTCCTACTCATGTCTCAGAGTTAGTCTCCACAGAAGACTGATTTGAAAGGCCTATCCTGCTTCAATATGGAGCAGGAGAGGAATTGAAACATTGCATCCACATCACCAGAAGAATCTGTGTACATATGTACATATGTGTACATATGGATGCCATGCTTAGAAAGGTTTCATAAACTAAAATCTGAATGCACATAGGCTCAAACATACAACCAATACCTAGATTTAATGTGGGATATATAGTGTGCACTTTTGGCTTGCACACATTCAATTTTTAACTTTTAGGCACTATACAGAAGTGATGCTCAGACATGTACAGGCATTCCCAGTAAGCAGGCAGCCACAATCCAACTTCCCCCCACCTAGATAGTAAGCTTAACCAAACCAGCTAAATGAGTTACTAGACATTCATTCACCACGCTGGTCTCAATTCATTTCTGTCAAGTCAGAGTTTTGTTATAGAACCCTCGATTTATGCAGTACAGTTTTCAGGGATCTGAACTTGAGCAACTTCATTTCCATCAGTGTTTATCTCTTGATTCTGCAATCCATGGAAACATAGGAAGAGAAAGCTCTTCCAGATCAGACTAAAGGTCTGCCTACCTAGTACAGCAAGCAAGGCAAGAAGGCAACAGCTTTCTCTCCAGTGTTGCCCCCTAGCAGCTGGCATTCAATGGCTCACCATCTTGCTCTTAAGCACTGGTAGATTAATGGTTAATTCTTTCTTGATCACAAAACCAGAAATCTACAGACAAATTGTTCCAAAGGAATTTATAAACAGATTTGTTTTATCCCTTTTTTGGAGGGGTGGGGTACAGAGGACAGGGAACAGCTATATCCATTATGGGGACTCATGCTGAAAATATAGATAAATTCTACTTACCAGCACCTGTTCTCTGGGTTTCTTTTCTAAAACAACTAGTTCTTATTGATCTACACACTTTTCTTATATATAATTCCATTACCACTTTGATAATAACAAGATAATTAAATACAAGACAGGGCATGCATCATACTGGGGAGTCTTTGGACTAATGAATTGTTGATCAGCACAACAGAAAGCACAATATATTCCATCACACAGGGGCACCAATATATCATTGCTTTCTTGCAGAGTCCTCAGAAAAGATAACATCTCCAGACACTTCTACACGCCCCCAAATGAGAAGGGCATATAGTGCAAGGACAGAGAAGAATGAGGGAGATGGGCAAGACTGCGACTGGGTGGCAGTTGGTGTTTATTGCCATCCCATCATATTTCATCAGCCCCAGGAATTGCCCAGTTCTAGACATGCAACAACAGGATAAGGTAATAAGAATCCTGAGGCGGCAGAATGAACTGCACCAGTCTAGACTACTGCTAGGGTCATCAGTTTAGAAGGGCTACCTTGTACATCACAGAACAAACTTCCTAGTGCAGCTCATTTTCAGCTGTGCTTGTTTTCTATCTGCATGGAGTTTTTAAATGTATCATTCAGTAGTGTGACCACCTCCTCCCTCCCTCCAGCTTGAAGAGGTACACTCCATTCTTTCACCTGACACCTTCTCCGCCGCATATGTTGGCCAGACCTCAGCCCATCCATAAGAAACATAGCAACATCCAAAAAGCAACTACAAGGAGTGAAAAGGGCGTTTTGCCAAGGGCTAACTGACATGACCCATATTTGGACATACTAAATTTAGTCTCATTTTGTTTTGACAGCTTGGACTGAATATAAAGCAGGGTGTAGGTGCACAGTAGTGTTTTCGGATTATTACTTCACTTCCAACAGGTCACCACGATTTGACAGAATCATAAAACCTGAACCAAGGCCTACAGACAACAGAAGTGCGAACATTGGCTCTCAACTTTTTTAATAACAGGAACACAGGAAGAGAGGTACCTGGGAGGGTCATGAAACTTTGGCTATGTCCTTCTGCTCTATCTCAGCACTTTCTTTTAGCCAATCACTCCCACTGCCGCCCCGCAAAACTGGCTTATGGGCCTTTCATTTATTACTCATTCTTCTCTCAGCATCACAGAAAGGCAGCTGATGACTGATGGATAGTACAAGCTAGGAAAATGAAATAGTGGGAAATACTGGAAGGAGTTGTGGTAAGTAATAAACCTATTCCCCAGCTGTTTGGAGGGGGTAGGGTAAGAAGTGGAAGTTGTATCAGGAAGGCCAGGTAACTATGCCTGAAAGTTGCATACCAAGATCTCTATATGGCCAAAAGCCACAAGACGTAAGACAAATCCTAGCTCAGAATTTCCTACATGGACTGGCAGCAGCCCTCCAGGGTCTCAGGGGTCTGGGGATTGACCTTGGGATGTTCTGCATGAAAAATAGCTGCTCTACCACTAAACTATGACCTTTCCCCTTAGTGCAGTTGCTCAGGAGGCAAGGCATCATGGACTGCAATTACCTGATGCCGTGATAGCAGAAAGGCAACCTCTCTTATAGCTGTGAGCATGTGACATGACTCCTTAAATCCCTACATCGACTTCCTGCCCACTTCTGGAGCCAAGCTTCTTGTCCTTACCTTCAAAACCCTCCCTACTCTCCACCCTTAAAAGTCCCTTTCTATGACTTTGGTTCATTCAGGTCCACCAACCTTTGCTATCCAAAGGTTAAAGCAGCTCTGCCCTTATTCCATGGGAAGCTGTCATGTACAGAGTCGGACCATGCTCCATGTAGCTCAATATGGCCTACTCTGACTGGAAGCAGCTCTCAGGGGCTTCAGACAGGGAGCATTCCCAGTCCTAGATACAGGTGTCACTGACTGGACCCAGGACCTTCTACATTCAAGGCAGGTGCTCTACCACTTCCAGTTTTCATCCTTCTCTTTAGCTACTCCTTATGTCTGAAACCAGTTGCCAAAATGCCTCTCTACAACCACCTTCCTTACTCTTTTCAAGGGCTTCCTCTAACCTCACATTTTCCAGGAAAACTTTGAATCATGCCCCGAGTCCCAATGCTGAAAGCCAAAGTAACGCATGTATAATTGTATCTTCTTCTCCTGCTTACCCCTGCTTCTAACATCCCCTTCTTTCGTTGCTTCCCTGTGTTTGTTTTAGAATGGAAGCCTCTTGCGAGCTGTCAAATCTGTTCCTTATAATGTGCCCGGCTTGATTATATACCTCCAAGGAATTTTCCACTTATGAATACGATGTTCGTTGTCCTTCCCCATATCCCAGTATCTTACTGCTAAGTAGCCCATCATTTTTTGTTCATTTCTTTCAGTTGGTCCACAATCCCAAGGAAAAGGCCTACCATGGAACATGGAAACTGGGATGCTACCACCATTTTCCCACCTATTGCTGCAGGGTGAAGAGGAGAGAGGTCTGTTGCTCAAATACCATACTTTGCACCCATCACCACAGACCAAAATTATGATGTGACATTTGCAAGGTACATGCTGTAGTTGGTCATACTCTTCAGAGATCCATCAGTGGTTTCAATAGGGGAGCCATTTTTATTAGCTGCATAGTCCCAGACCTAAAAATCACATTTCTGTTACCCGCACAGCCAGAAGATACAGGACAATGAAAACACGAACCACACGCCTTCTGAATAGTTTCTATCCAAGAGCTCTGATTGCACTAAATAATGATCTCAGGGCCAGTTGTAAGAAATAGCAAGCAGTGAGTAGTAAGGAATGAGATAGGTTTTAGGTTATGCTATGCTTCAAATAGGTTATGTTATATTCTGGATTATGTTATGTTCTAATAGATTATGTCTGCATAGGATGAGAGTGTTGGAGATACGTGCGAATGTGTATGTGAATCCGGTCTCGGGTGTTTGATTTTCGTTGTTGTGTAAACTGTGTATATACGGACAATGACAATAAATTTATCTATCTATCTATCTATCTATCTAACTGCAGCCTCTGACATTTCATGCTCCTGAACAATCTGAATGTTCTAGGGTTGTAACTTTCAGATCATGCATAGCCACACACAGGCCAAAAGTTGCAACCCCAGCAACCCTCTGCGGTACTACAGAAAGAACTCCTTATACACTTATTACGTGGCATCTCTAAAAATATTGCCACCACAAGCCACTGGGAAGCTTGCTTCGGTAATCAAACCATCCCAGCAACAATATCTCACACAACGTAAGTCGCCTCCATGTGTGGCACAGAACATTTGACCACCTTCTGTAATCTTAAAAACTGTCTCCCCTTATCTCCCTAACAGGGCCTTAAAATCACTGGCAGAGACATACCCAACTTTCACTGTCCCTCAACTTAAAATGTTGAGGGATGCAATGCTGTCCTTGCTTAGCCAAGTCTGTTTGGACTGAGGGAGGGGAAATCAGATTTAAGAGCTTTTAAGAGAGAGAGAGTCCATTATGACATACTGCCAAATGTTATGTCAAAGGAGCCCTGGCATTTCATTTTGCAGTATGTTATTATGGACACAAATTACCAAGAAAAGGAGTTTGCTAAGCCCAGTAAGTTATTAAAATTGGCTTTCATATGCGCTTATCTTAGAGTGGGGGTAAAGTCTGCATGTTACCATGTGCCACTGGCACTTCATCACCATAGTATTTTAAAATATTGTTTACACTGATCCCAGAAGTACACAATATACACATTTCATTATACAGTAATCACCATTTTCATTCTGCTACCCAAAGAGGAATTATGCCTCTTGCTGTAGCTCTTCTATATATCTGTGGTCAGCCACAATTTTTTCTTCGAGTGCCACTCGGAAAATGGAATAGGGATCGGAGGTGCAAGAAGGCTCTAACTTCGACAACTAAAAAATGAGAGACTGCCGAGACCCGTTGACACCAGACACCACTCCCCTCTTTTTATTGGGGGCCAGGTGGTTTCCCTCAGGGCCTCCAGGTGCCAATCCCTAGTCTACAGAATTGTTTTGTTTTTGGGGTATATACACCATGTAACCTTACGTGGCAATTATTTATTCATTAAACTTAGATGCTTTTCTTATTGAGCAACAAAGAGTTTGAACGGACCATTGTTTGAAAGACAAAGTAAACACAAGGCCCAAATCAGAGATTGCTGAAAGGCAGGGGTGGAGAAATATTCATAGAAGAACAATCCTTAACCTTCAAAACAACACCAAAGCTTTAAAACGTTTAAATAAATCTACTACACAACTCCTGTGTTGCAGTTTAACTGCCAAACTGAAGAACAGTCATGACGTTTTTTACAGCACAACCCTATACATTATCTACTTAAAAGTAAGTTCCACTGAGTTCAACTGGGGTTACTCCCAGGTAAGTGTAGACAGAATTGTCGTGTTAATACGTAAATTATATCTTAAAAGACTCATATAGTACACTTGAGCACTGTTAGTATATTAAGCTATTAGCCTTAAAAGGACTACAATGCTATGCTGTTTGTTCTACTGAAGATCTATTTTAAAATACTTGTAATTTACCAACATTAAAACTTTAGAGTCTGCTTAAAACATTTCAGTTTAAGCCTATCCAGAAATATAGTCTTAAATGTGTTTTATCTCTTTTTAGCTACTGTTTATTTTAATCACCTTTTGAATGCTTTTAAATACCTGTTTTAACTTTTTCATTGAAACTTTTAATGTTTTATTTTATATTTTTGTAAACTGTTAGAGGTTTGCTTGTTTTACAATCGAGAATTATATAGATTTTATTAAGTAACAATAAAATAAAAACAAGTGAATGATTTGGTAATCTACAATAAAGCTTTGTAAACCTGTTGACAGAGAAAAGATGGAGCAGAACGGATTGCAACTCACATCAGATTGCACAGGCAGATAGATGCAAAAGGAGAACCCTTCCACATTATTAATCTTTGTTTTTGAAATTACTAATACTTCAGATAGGAGGAGGGATTTCTATCTTAAAGGCACATGCTAAAATATGACTAGGGTGAAAGGAGGACTCCAGCAAAGCCCTCTAACACATAACTAATACGCATTTGGACACAAATGAAAAGAAGCACAGGTTAACAAATTGTTACAATAAAGTACGGAGTAGAAAAACGTCACTCTGAAGTTGTCTCTCTTAAAAAAAAAAAAGTACACAGCAAGAAAAAAGACAGTTGTGTAAAAATAAAATGTTAGTTATCTCAACAGCATTTAATGCAACAATTTGCAAAGCCAACCAACAGAAACTGTGGGCAATTCTTAACTCTTTACACAATGCTGAAAAGGCATTTATCTCAGTATTCTGGTTGTATTCTAGTATTAAATGATCTGAAACAATTTCCGAAGAAATAATTGTCAAGGACATTTTTACGTAACTTTTAAAACAAAATGGCCTGTCAAGATAATTCCACCCTACACCATAAAACTATCAAGAGTCTCTTTTCTCAGCAAAACGAAGGGGAGACACTTCCTAACCATTGGAGGGGGGGGAGAGAAAACAAATAATAAGCAAAGAACATACACGTACCCCACTTAGAATTTCCCCTCGAAAATTCACAGTGACAGGCGGTTCTAAGCCTTTCGGAATGGCCAGCGCAGCCCTGTGTTAAATGAAGTGGGTGTGCATTTTGACAGTCTTAAATGGAGCCAGACTTTTGCCTCTTAAATAAATGCACAGTGTAATAGTAACTAGCACTACTTATGAAGTCAAAGTATTTTAGCCTCAATTCCAAACAATGTGTTTGAATGGAACTTATTTCTAACAACTGGTGATGGACTAGAGAAAAAGAGTGTGTCCTGTCTATTATCTCTTTCCTGAATGACAGTAAACTTGAGTACAGTTTTGAACAAGAAGAAGTAGTACATAGTAGTTAAGCAATCGGCTAAACATCCCAAGATGCATCCACAGTTACAGGCATAAAGGGTTTTATTTTAAAAATAATAATTATAGGATTGGAATCAAAGTAAGTAAAGCTGAATATTTGTTTTCTTATAACTAGTATGTGCAATTTTACAGGGGTGTACACACAGTTTGGTCTACCTCAATTAATTAGGAGGCTACTCAGAGAAACAAAATCTTCCTGACAGAATAGATCGTTACACTAATGTAAAATCATTATATGATATATATCTCAATGTTCACTACGTCAACCTCTAGACACGAAATGAAAACCAAACAAAATCTGTGAAATATTAGGGAACAAGGGACATGCATGGAAATTCTATAGCTTGCTAGGCTATCACGTTGGAACAAGAAACTTTCTCTGGATGCAGAATGATTCGATTTTAACCAATGTAGGCACAAAAATATTACAAGAAGCTGACCAATCACAGACACCTCACATTTACCAGCAATTCAAACATTACCTGGAATTATAGCATCTAGGAGAACTCGTTCCTTTTTCTTTCGAATCTTAAACAGATCCTACCTGCTTTCAATCAAGCAAACACTATTTGGGACGACTCTTCTCTCTCCAATAACAAACTTCAAAAGGAAGATAAATGTTCATTTTTAGATATGAAAGTCTCCCCAGTCCTAGTCCCAACTGAAAGTCCTTTCGTATGAGGCTGCGAACGGTTTGAGTGTAATTCTCGGTTATACGTACAGCGTTTGAGCTACCCAGAGTGATTTGTTTTATGGCATTTCCACTGTGGTAAAGTTTGGTCTGAAATTCCTTTTCACATAAAAAAAGAAAAGGAAAAGGGAAGTCACAGTCTGCAACCAGGAAGGAAGGAAAATAGAGATTTCTATGCAGTCAGAATTGTTCAGATTATAAAGCATTTTGTTTGGTCTCAGCTTCCTTTCTCCTCAAACGTATATCAGATTCTTTTGAGGCAAGAAATTCCGAATGCTCTATGAAGCCAGTAGCTTCTTAAACCACAATTCTCCTTTCACCCAGTAAGGCAAATTCCACAGCTGCCCCCTTCCTTACTTCTTTTTTTACTTTGGCGTTTGAAAAATTCCTCCTTCACATTGACAATGAAGGCTTCTGAAACAAAAGTTGTTGTGTGCATCTGTTTAATTGCTAGTGGTTCCAATTACAATTGTGTGCTACTCAGAAAAACATACTGCAAAGTAGTTTTATTGTGCTCACAAAACAACAGGTTGTTCGGACAAATGAAAGAGGAAGTGGGAAAGGTGAGGTATGCAACATTTTTGTACTGTCTTCAGAGCTAAACAATGTCTAGAGTAGCAAGGAATTCTGAAGAAGCAGTTCCAAGCCATCCATTCTGACAGATTCTTAGCTATAGAAGCTTTTCAGTGATTCTTCTGGAAATTTGCACAGTGGTATCATAAACTCAAAATGAGTATAAAGCCATAGGATGCTCAAGACATCTACCGTACAAATCATTTGTATAGGTTTTTAAATCATTAGACTTCATATGCCAGACCTATGCCCAATGATTTGCTGCTATTTATATTTTCCCCAATATTTGTGAGTACCATTTTCCAAAAGCTTTCTGAAGTACCAATTTCTAAAAACTTATTTTTAAAATAAGAGAATCCAAGCATGGAGGGCATGTACCTTTCACCAGGGCTCCTTGAAAAGTTGTATTTTAAAATATTCAACCGCATCCACTAGCCCATTCACAACACATCTTTCATTACTGAATTTATTTACAATCCTTCAAGATTAATTTCCAACTGATACCATTTATCTCATTTGCCTGGGCCATTAAGAACAATGCAACTGGAAAGAAATACAGTCAAACCTCGGTTCTTGAATGGCTCCGTTTTCAAACATTTCGGCTCCCAAACACCAAAAACCCGGAAGCAAATGCTCCAGTTTTTGAATGTTTTTTGGAACACAAACGTCCGACACAGCTTCCTCTTGAGTGTAAGAAGTTCTTGCAACCAATCTGAAGCCGCACCTCAGTTGTTGAATGTTTCGGGAGTCAAACGGACTCCCAGAACGGATTACGTTCGACAACCGAGGTTTGACTGCAGAAGCAATAATACCTAGCATTTGTAACGTCCAAATTATGTTACAATGGATACATCCACATGCAACACTAAACCATGGTTAAACTATGGTATTACAGTATGTGAAAGGGTCTTAACAGTCCAAAGCAAAGCATCAAGCTTACATGTATCCCACTTTTCCTATCTTGTTTCCATGAGCCCAATATATTTAGTGTTGCATTTGAATCAAGGAACTTTATTAAAACAAACTCTTGCGTCCTAGGAAGCCAACCTGAAATCCTAGATTATGAAGCTGGTGCATTAATCTTTATTTTAAACCAGGATCCTTGGTTCAAATGGAATAGTAAGTGGAGATTCCTTAAAAATGAAAATATACTCCAGCAATGTCCTCCTCCCATGGTTGCATGGGAGAGAAGGAAGAATAGTTTGGAAGCCCCAGACTTTGCTCATTGGGGCTCATCCACATAGCTCTAAACTGCTGTTAGTGCTGTGCTGAAAATTTCTCCCACATTTTAGAAGCGGTTTAGTCATGCTGGCCACATGAGCCGAAAAAGCTGTCTGCGGACAAACACCAGGTCCCTCGGCCTGTAAACGGAGATGAGCATCACACCCCATAGTCAAATTCGACTGGACTTAACCATCCAGGGTCCTTTACTTTTTTTACCCTTACCGTTCAATTAAAGAGGAAAGAAATTACACTTGAGATTTTTCAAATGGGAGAAAACATTTCTGTGAAATCCTTATGGAGTGCATGGTTTTTGCCACATTTTCCTTAACTTTGGGGTGGGTGACTGGTGTTTGTAAATCACTTTTTTTTCATTCTACAAATCATCTCACCAACACTCTCCAGCCTTCCCAAGTGCCAACACTTCAATTTAAATCCAGAGAGCCAAACCTTTCCATGGGGCTTTTTCAGATCAAGAAGGGTAGGCAGCAAGGGAGGCTGCAGAGTGGTGGAGTATATATCCTGGAAAGAACTCTTTGGGGCACCTTGCAATGATAAGGTAAGCTCAGAACCACATGCCAGCCAAAATTCTAAAGAAATTCCAAATTAGTTTTAAAGTGCTCTGAGAATACAGCAGGAAACTGGAAGCCTGTTTCACACAAGGTAAAACTGGAGGACAGTTTTGGGCAGTATTATTAACCCTATAAAGAAGGCTGGAGCCAAAGCTTAGATATAGTAGTTGGCCCAAGGCAACACAGCCTGTTCACAGGCATGTTGATTCAAAAGTAAGCCCTACCGATTCCAGGAAGACTTAGTCCCAAATAATTAGATGCAGGGCGGCAGCCTGAGCAAGTTAATGATTGGTGTGAAGATTTGAACTGCGTATATTCAACATTCTTAGCTTCTGAACTACACGACTGTGAACTCCCAGCTCACAGAATGGCTTGAAAGAATGCTCCGTGCAACTAACTTGAGATTTAGGCACTACACTGAATAAGATGAAACCCATAATAAAGTAGAGAACAAGTCCACCAACAGCTATTAGTCAGATTACCCAAACTGAGCCACTGTGTTCATAGCGTTTGAAAGTAGATGATTCAGAAAACTCTATGAAGCCAAGCCAGATCTAGGGCTGGGCAACACTTGGGATGAGACTGCCTAGGAACTCTCTGTATGTCACCTCGAGCTCTATTGAAGAAAGGTGGGAAATTAATCTATTTAAAGAATCACCATTTGTAGGGAAACAAACCATGGGGGAAAGAGTGGTTGCTTTCATTTCCTACTTGTAAGCTACCCAAAAATGGTTCCGGATTACCACTTTTGGGAACTCTTGGTCTGATCCAGCAAAGCTCTTATTACAAGAACACTGCAGTAAAAGTTGTTTTTGAAAGCCAAGTTAAGTTGCCAGGGCTTGACAAAAGTAAGTGGCAAGTATCTCCCTAGATTATCGTAGCAGTCAAGTTTAGAGGAAGCTTCCCCTCTGCACCTTCATAGAAAGTGATGAAGAAGCTAAACAAGCTGTCAGTAATCCAAAGGAGTCACTGAATCCCAACAGTAATATTGCTGGCAAGACAGAGTGGTGATATTTGGTGGAACTGGTGTGTCCACTCCTATTCAGGGCTTTATACTCTTCACCCCATTCTACCCAAGGATAGCAATGACCACTATTGCTCCCACTGCAGCTCACCAAACAAGACTGGACCGTGTCCCACCTGACAGCGGTTCTCAACCTGTGGGTCCCCAGATGTTGTTGGACTACAACTCCCATCATCCCTGAGCTCTGGCCTTGCTAGCTACGGGTGATGCGACTTGTAGTTCAACAATATCTGGGGATCCACATGTTGAGAAAGGCTGCATTAGAAGATGGCTGCCCAATAATAGCTTATGAAAACTATTTTACCCAAACAACAGTTGTTTTGAAGACTCCTCCCACCCTTCAACGTACATCAGTTGTTCGGTGAAGGGTGTAGCTCAATTGGAGAGCAGTAGCTTCCAGTGTTCGAAACTCCCATTGTTCTAGGCACATTTTGAGACAGGGAATTTCATTAGCGCGAGCAGTTTCTGAGCTCTGGGCGCAGTATTGTGCCTAAGATTTCAGATTAAAACTGCAGAGTGGAAGAAAAGGAGGGCCTTTTTCTGCCTCCCCACTTCCAGCTACTCTCTGAAGACTGGAGACCCTCTTAAGAATAATAGGGGTGGGTGGGGAGGGGAAGGACCAGACCATAAGAAAAATGAACAAAATATTTTAGTTGCAGTTCATTCATTTTCAGCTTTGTATTCTTGTTATTAAAAAAGCATGCCTAGACATTCCGTTGTTGTGCCCATAACCTAGGTTTAAGGTGCCATTTAGCTACACTGGTAGCTTTGCTTGCAGGAGGTTCCAGGTAGGGCAGAGAATGTCCCCTGTCAGAAACCCTGGAGAGCTGTTGCCAACCTGTGCAGAAATTACTGACCTATGTGGACCAGTGATCTGACTTGCTATAAGGCAGTTTCCTAAGAATCTTGGTTGGAAACCAGCTTCCTTGCCTATACCACCTTCTCCCAGTGGGCACTAAAACTGTGAAGAGCACATTCTATTCATTCATCACACTTTACTTCAGCTGAGCAATCACACTCATTTCCATAAAACAAGAGCAAAGCAGCACTAGTTATTTGCTGTTAAGAAGGAAACTTGGCATTCTGTGGGTAATTCTGACATGCACTGACCTGACGCTACATCTCTTTAACAGTTTTAACGTGCCACACTCCTTATGCCACAGTCACATACACACTTACCTAAGAGCAAGCCCCACTGAAAGCAGCGAGACTTACTTCTGAATACACATGTATAGTATTGCACTACTAATATCACATCCACACCCAGTCTGGCATGTTTGGAAATACGATACAGATTTACTAAAATGAATTTTATTTCACACTGAATATAGGCATGCTGAGACAGCAGTCTTGATTAAGCCAACATATATTGAAATGGAGGGTTGATGTGTTGGAAGGCCGCGAAACTCATTTCCCATGGTTTTAGCAGTGGGTGTAGTACAAGACACCACTAATAATAATAATAATAATACAAATAAATTTTATTTATATCCCGGCCCTTCCCAGCCGAAGCTGGGCTCAGGGCGGCTAACAACACTACGGCTAGACAGATCATCTGAGAGTCACCTAGAAAGTACTCTGACAGGATTCCTACCAGCCGAAGGTCGGGGCAGCTGGGTACACTTGCCACGGATCTTGGAGGGCTAAGCTGGCTGAGGGCCCCTCACAGGGGCCAGCTGCTTTTCTTTGAGTTCATAACTTTATTCTAACTCCCACCCTGGGGCCCAGACAAACTCTGCAGGGGCCTGCAACCAGCAATAGTGAAAATGGAAAAAGTAAAGGCAAAGGTAAAGAGACCCCTGACCATTAGGTCCAGTTGTGGCCGACTCTGGGGTTGCAGTGCTCATCTCACTTTATTGGCCGAGGGAGCCGGCGTACAGCTTCCAGGTCATGTGGCCAGCATGACTAAGCCGCTTCTGGCAAACCAGAGCAGCACACGGAAACGCTGTTTACCTTCCTGCTGGAGCGGTACCTATTTATCTACTTGCACTTTGAGGTGCTTTTGAACTGCTAGGTTGGCAGGAGCAGGGACCGAACAACGGGAGCTCACCCCGTCGCGGGGATTCAAACTGCCGACCTTCTGATCGACGTCCTAGGCTCTGTGGTTTAACCCACAGCACCACCTGCGTCCCTAGGTGAAAATGGGAAGCAGCCAACAAAAACAGAATGGAAAACCATTAAGGGAGTTCCAGAGAACAAGTTGAGCACTTTCATCACAATTTACTGGAACAAACTAGTGAGTGAAAATAGAAAAATATCCTTTTTCCACTTTAGTCGGTGGGCCAACTCAACATTTGGGTCTTTATTTAAACGCACACTGAACAACACATAACACTTGTAACACAGAGTCTCATGGCACCATAAATACCAACAAATTTATTACAGCATATGTTTTCACGTACTACAATCCACTTCGTCAGATACGTAATATATAATCCTTCACACATCTGATGAAATGCTTTAAGGTGCCACCAGTTGCTTAAGCTATAAAAGACTAATCCTAACACCTTAGATTAAGACATTAAATAGTTTTTTTTCTACCCTTTATCACACCCAAACATGCATAAAATAATTCAGACAGCCAAATCGAACCCAAACACCAAACCCATTACCTTTTAACGTTTTTATCCCAATGGCATAAACAGCTCTAAAGTAAGTGAACTGAGTATCTGCTTAGATTTCTAAACTTTTCCAGAGCTGCCAAACAGCCTCGTCGCAATGACCTTACAAAACTAGTCATGAGTAAAAGTGGAACTTGAGGGTGTGTCTCCCCCTCCCCAGTCCCTTCCCTGCCCACTAGTATCTGTGTCAGAATTCTTGTTACATCACAATAAACACTTTGAACATATTAAAGTCTCATAAGCAGCAAAACAAACACTGGGGTTTTCTGTGTAATAAAAAAAAAGGTGCAACACTTAAGGGAACTTAATTTGCATGTATTTTTAGAAGGGACATGCCCTGTGTTTATATATGCACAGCATAAAAAGACATGAGAGAGAAGGATAAAAATGGAAGCACAACAAGAGAGTGAACACAAAATATATAGCATGCTCTGTGGATGAGAGAGTAGTATCTATATCAAATGAAAAATGCCACATCATTGATTCCTGGTGGAAATAAACCGAACTACTGTGTTTCACACTATTGCACCATTGCAAACAGACATCTTAAAAGCGAAATAATTGAGGGGGGTAAAAGGAAAAAGAGGGATTATTGATTAACGCTTTTGGGCTGGGGGTTGAAAAGGAGTCATATCCAGCACTATTCATGCCATGTAACATTCCAACAAACAATAGTGTGTTTTTTTAATAGTGCAATTTGACAGTTAAATGGGGGGGGGGGGATTAGGTGTGAGACTACAGATCAGATGAATGAGTTCATTCATCTCAGATTTAAATGTGGAACTTAACAGGACTGTCACCCAAACCAGCCCACACTGGACTCCAAAAAGTTTTTCGAAAATGGCTTCCTGGAACTAAACAATCCATAGCCCAATTCAAGCAAGGCACCGTAGGATGAAAACAAGAGGTTAGTTTTCAATTTTACTGAAGATCCTGCTTGCAGCTAAACAACTGCTGTAAAAATTGTGCCTGCACCAAAATACTATAATATTTATTAAAATGCTTTTAAAAAGAAACTAAGTAGCTCGTAGCACTTTTTAAAATGTGCTTGATATAGTGTTATGTTTACACATGTAATATAGCATCTGAACTGTTTACATACCAAGGAAAGAGGGTGTTTGGGGACATGCACAATGTGCAAACATTTCATTAAAGAGAATTTCATTTAAGTACCAGCAAATTAATCCAAACTTGAACCACCAACTGGTCCAAACTGCGGGATGCAATACTATGCTGCACACTGTGGTTGTTAGCACTTTTTCATTTTCATAAGATTTACCATAAAAGTATAGAAACATTCCTACAAAATGTTCATTCAACATCCATAGAATTAAATCCTATCACATGCACAAGAAGGTACACAATATGCAAGCCCCCAAATAATACTGATGCACTCTATAGTTCAAAGACCACTGACACAGTAGGGCTAGGTCTTTTGATAAAGAGATCTTCGGCATATATGTATGTCCCCTACCATAACTAGAGACACTCGAAGATCTGAACATCTGGAGTTTGGGTGGCAGAACATGGCTAGAGACTGCTGTCCATTCTTGTATTCACTCTTCCCATTTGTCCAGTGGAGCCAGAGCTATATGACCTTCAGGGCAAAGGGAAAAACTAATCACTTTTCACACATTTTTGCCTGTGAAGCTGTCAGAAAATGTTAATTTATTTGCCTGGTGCAGGGGTCAGCAAACCTTTTTTCAGCAGGGGGCTGGTCCACTGTCCCTCAGACCTTGTGGTGGACCGGACTATTTTTTTTGGGGGGGGGGGGGGATGAACGAATTCCTATGCCCCACAAATAAGCCCGAGATGCATTTTAAATAAAAGCACACATTCTACTCATGTAAAAACCCAAGGCAAGCCCCACAAATAACCCAGAGATGCATTTTAAATACTGTAAAAGGACATATTCTACTCATGTAAAAAACACGCTGATTCCCAGACTGTCCGCGGGCCGGATTTAGAAGGTGATTGGGCCGGATCCGGCCCCTGGGTCTTAGGTTGCCTACCCATGGCCTAGTGTAAGACCTTTTGTGTCTATCGGGGCCAAAACAACAGCCCTAGATGTTAACCAGTCTGTTTTGCACATAAGCCAAACAACTTAAATATTACTCTTTTCAAAACAGACTTGTGAGACAAACTCTTACACACACGTTTCTAGAGAATTACTAATGCGGGCCATTTTCTGTAAAACGCCCCCTTTCTACAGATAACTGCCGACAGCTCTGCCTCTTTGGTTGTGCGGCATTTCTGTGATGTGGAAAAGGATGCACTTACAACAGTAGATGAGAGAAGCACAAGTTGCCGAAAAAAACCACTATCATATATGAACATATAAAGGCCAGAACAGTGTGCAGGTACATTGTGTACATATAAGAAAGGAACATATACACTCTTTGCGATGTATCATGTATCATACCGGCAGTGGTTTTAAAACATCTCCTGTTCTATAGGTCTCATATATTCAGATATTTACGTTCCCCGTTTTAGAGCAATGCTACTGCCAACTGCCAAGCAGGGGGGGGGGGGGGAGTGCACAAATCAAAATATGTTACCTTTGTTCAAACAATACTGCTGTTTATTATATAATAGAAACTGTCATACCTAATCTCTCAGGAACCTAGAAATAGTAGATTGTTGGGCCAGAGGTGATTTAAAATGGTTTGAGGCAAAACTGAAACATAGCATTTAAGTAAATCTTGCACAGGAACATAAGCACAATTGATGAACTTTTTGTATCATCTTCCACGTATAGGGTTTTGAGCCGCACAAATGAACTATCAACACCGGGAAGACACAAGCGTTGTATATCCTACATGCCTTGAGGAAGATATGTTTTCCAATCCCTCCTGTTATCAAAGTGATGAATTTAAGTAACAACTAAAAAGAGAATTGGAGGAGAGTAGCGACACTCAGTATCCAGCCTACTTGGAAGAACTCCCAGTTAAATTCTATTAAAATCTGTATGCAAAATGTTTCTACACTATACTATTTCAAGATTACAGCATAAATTTGTTTGATATTATCTACAATTGCGTGATAGGCACCGATTTGGGAATTGGAGTGCTTCCCAGTTTTAATTGGTAAAAAGAGATGCAAAACCAGATCATAATAAACATAACTCCTGCAGATTTGTGTGTGGGGAAAAATTGATTTAAATACAGAGAAGTATTGGATACCAAGAAAATTTATATAAAGCCTGATCTACAAATCAGTTAACATGAAATGCTAAAATTAAAGCAGTTTTGCCTCACTGCCTTCAATGAGAGTATATCAACTTAAATCATATACTTCATTACAACTGCCTTGCCGCTCCTGCTGTTATTATATATAAAATATATTAACAAAGAGTTGAATGTCTGCACTTCCATCTCATAGGAGTGGGTGATCAAAGGTTAATAACCATCTAAATTTATTTTATAGCCTAAAAGTACAGTTGTACCAGCTTCCGCCAAAAAAAAAACCCCCAACCCTACATGCCAATCCTAAAATCAATATGAAGCCCTACTCACATCAAAATGAGTTTTCCCCCAAATGAGAATTAACATAAGCAGCCCAACAAAAGCCTTCTACAAATGAGAATATTCTCGAATAGAAAGACGCAGAAATGAAAGTTCAAGAGCAAAACTAGGGTTTGAACTCCAGGGAGAGCTGACATTTTAAAAAGCAGTGCCACTGAATTATAGCTCTCTACTTCTGGGTGGGGTACCCATCAAATGGGTGGAGTGGCTCCCCTAAAGGAAGGGAAAACTGGCACACGCTAACTTGGCCTTTTGAAAGATTTTCTAATTTGCCAACAAATGAAGTCTCGCACCGACTTCACCCATGAAGCCTCTTGCCTAATCCACTTGCAGACAAGATAGCTCGGGCTGGTGTGAAAAACCCAACATGGAGAATGGAAAGAGGAAACGTGATTGTGGAAGATGATAAAGCAAATAAGTTTTTAAAACCCCAACCTTTTTTTTTTTAAAAAAAGTTAAATTACTGTCTTATGCAGCATATGTTAATGGTCGACTGTTTCCTATCTCAGTAGATGTTCGACTTTCCAAAGAAGTATAAAATAAGTAGCAACCGGGGGGGGGGGGGGGGAGAGAATGAATCAATTTATTTTAAATTCTGCTTGGTTGTTTTGGAACAGGCCGATCACCCCTTTTGCCCGTGCAATTTTTTCCCATTGTCCTCATATGTTTCTTGCTGTAGAATAACAGGTGTAAATTATTCCTTGATGTTGCTTAGAAGAAGAAGTAGTACTAACCGGCCTGAGAGTAGCGATTATTAATTGAAATTAATACAGATTGATTAAAGAGGAGGGACAAAAAGAGCCGTAACATTTTTTAAAAACTTTGTGGGGACACTTTCCTTTTTCTCAGCCAGTCTGAAGTTAGCATAACCTAAATTGCACCAGCATTCACAAAACGCATTCAGAGAAACGCAGCAAAGCTCAGCAGGAATGATTTTTTTATTAAGAAAGAAAAAAAACAAGAATAAAAATAACTGCATCAACAGGGTCTTTCTTCTTCAGGCTTCAAGCCCGGTTTTACTTGAGTTCTTTTTTAAAAATGGCAGTTAGGCCACTAAAACCAATCCAGAACATTATTAAAAGTTAAAAGCTACCAATTACTTCTGTCTGTTCTTTTAAAGCAAAGTTTGGCATTACGTCAGTCGGTTTAAAGAAAACAAGAAAAAGAGGGAGAGAGCGCGTGCAAGAAAAGAGGGAGAGAAAGTTTCCTTCTTGAATAAATAAAACCACCAGGGGAAGGTGTCTAGCCTCTTGTAAAGGGTTTATAGCACTTTTTAAAAGAGCTAGGTACATTTTGAAAAATTAAAGTATTTTTATCAACTAAATTTTGGGAGGGAAAGTAAACGTTAATCTGGTTTTGGGAGGGGGCAAAAAAGTAATGGGAGAGGAAATCTTATTGATTTGCCTACAGTTTTGGAACTGAAGTATGTCTGTGCAAACACACAAAAAACGCTGATTGAATAGAACACGCAAGGAAAACTTTAGCACAGTTCATTTCCCCCCAATGGAAAGCGGTTGTTAGAATTTTACTTAAAACTTATCTCAACCGCTTAATATTTCAAAATCCCTAAGTGGCATGCAAAGAAATCTAACACAGAACAGTATGACAGTATCATAAAAACAGAGGTACAAGCATAAAAACGGCCAAACAGTAATGTGAAGTAGTTTTTTTTAAAATAATAATAATAATAATAATAATAACAACAACAACAACCCAGCAGAAATCCAGTAATAAAAAGGTCCAGTCTTACGGGTCAAAGGCAGCCTGGGCAAAAAGATATGCCTTCACAAGAAGTCTGAAGGAACTGATGGATGACGCTTCACATACGGCAAAGGGAAGGGGCAATGGCAGAAATCACTCTTTTTGGGGTTACCGTCCTGTGATATTATGTCGGCTGCAGTGCCACAAGCAGACTCTCCCCAGATGATCTTAAATGATCAGTTTAGCAAGGAACATGCAGGCCTCCCACATTCCACATGCGTGCCTTGGAGTTTGTGCATGCATATGTCTCCTTTTGGTTATCAATGCTAACAAACGACGTTCTTCAGGAAGGCTATTTTATGGGATGATTCACATCCTAGAACATGCCCAACTCCGATGGGGAAATTATGCGACACTACAGAGCGGGCTACTAAAGGCAGCAAAACGTTTCCACGCGCATTTTTGTTGAGCCATACGGAAAACCATGCTGAATTTGAGACACGTGGTGAGGAAAGTCTCTTTAACATGTTATTCTCCCTCACACACACAACATTGCCCCCATGTAACTTAATAAGCTAGCCAACATTTTTATGGACATCTCAGCGATTCATTCACACACAGAGACTACGGAAGAGGCTGCAAACCAGGCAACTGAACTAGTGGGAATGCGCAAGTTATGTTCAGGTGAGTGAGGCTTTCCAAATGATTCCAGGAACAATTGCTAACGATTACAGGGTTCCCCTCTCACACACACACCCATCAAGAAAATAAATTCATATTCAATATCCCTGTGGAATACTGCCCAGTTGCACACTTCCCTTTAATTTTTCCGGCTGAAAAGTGGGGCATCGGGCCACACAGTTGCAAGCTATAACTGTACACTATCATTTTAAATAATAGTTGGGGGAAACTTTTAGGACAACCATTGCTGCAGGCCGCTGACACCAACTTCCACAAACCCTTCTAAATAGATAGCTCCGAAGACACTTATATAAAGTAATGTGAATGTAAATCTAAAATTAAAACCCAGTTACACCTTTAGTAAATATTTAGAATACAGTGATTTAACTGTTTTAATAAACTGTAATGTGCCCACTATAAACTGGATCCCTGACTCAGACTTATTTGAACTAATAGAGTCCCGTGCGCATTAATATACTCTACTATCATAAAGAAGGGTATAAGATTATTCAGGTTTTTCAACAGAATTGGGATTAAACTGGTTTAATTCCAGCCATTTCAAATCTAGGTGAATTATGCAGCTAATGAATCACTGCACTAGGATTTCTAGCACAATAAACCTAGCATAGGTTTACTCTAAAGGAAGCTCCACTGCGTTTAATGGGGCATACTGCTAGCTAAATGCGCACAGACCAATTCTCCGTAAAATGCAATGCACATTTATCTGGGAGTAACTCCCATTGAACTTTATAGGACTTACTTCTGAGGAGACATGCCTAGGTCTATGCTGTCAGGCTGAAATCTTATGCAGTTACCAGGAAAAGTTCTATTAAACTAAACCTGGTATCTGAGTAAACATGCATAACATTATGCTCTTAATCCTATTGAAGTTAATGGGACAGCTTTCCTTGCTTGTACGCACTTTTTTCAAAAGTTGTCAAAAGTCAATAAAACTAAACAACAATTGGGTTTCCTTCTCATCTTCCATTAAATTGAAAGTAATCACAGAACTATCAAAATTTGGGTGGAGGTTTTAAACTGTCACAGCTAAATCATAGCTCTGTTGTAACAATATATAAGGAGGAAGTTCAGAAAGCATAATACAGATTTTAAAAATATCCCCCTTTTAAAAGTGTGTGTGCACATACACTCACAGCTTAGAATAAAACGTATATTTAGGAACAAACAAATATAAATACCTTATTCAGTGGTATTAATAAGAAAAACCATAATTATTAGCTTTTAAGAGAGTCGAATCAGTGGATCAATCAACTGAAGATTAAGTTGATTAACTGATATCGTGATGTATTAAATCTGAGGGGCTGAAAATTGATTTTGTTTGTTTTAATCCTGCTTTCACTGTGCTACTGAAATAAGAAATGAAAAGGAAAATATTAAAGATGATCCTTCTTTCGAACAAGTGGAAGCTGTCTTCCAACATATCAGAAAATTGCAAATATGCAGGTGTCTTGGAAATACACTACTGTTAATCAAAGAGTTAACTAATCAGTTAAAAGGTAGATAACTAATCACATGAAATTATTTAACTGACTGACAGCAATACTAATAGTTGATAATAGCTACCAACACCTGAAAAAGGCAACCCCTAGACTTCCTTTTAACCAGAGAACCTCAAAAGGTTGAAACTCACCAACAAAGACTTTCTTGTGTTTTTAGGGGGGTGGGGGCGGGAAATACAGTTGTATATTTGAATTACTCACGTTGTGAATTGTGAGGTGTAACACTTGGGACAGAAAACTCTGCATTTATGGTTACCCAACATTGCCAAAAATACAAATCTAAACTACCTTACTAGTTGTCTTGAGGAAACTAAATTAAGCAAAGGCAAACAGCAAATGGAAAGTTGTCAGTCTGCTGGAATGAATAGCTTCATTTTACACACAAACCAAAAATCTGAATATCAGAATATATCGCTGTCCAGAGCCAATGCTTTAACCAACAGCCTGATCCCAAAAACATTACGGCAAAAGTTAAGTTTCACTGAATTTGGTGTGGAACTTAAATCCACTCATGACCATGGCCCAGAAGTTTGTTACAAGAGAAAGCACATTGAAAAGGTCACCAATTCCCACTTGGTTTATCCGTAAACAGAGAATTACTTTTTTCAGACTCCCAACCCGACATGTTAGAATACGTTTAATTATGAACATCCATGAATATTTTGCCATAAACTTTTAAACGACGTTTAGTTTGGTGCATTCAGAAACGACAATTGAGATTGTCAACTGTAGCTACAGGTAAGATCTGATAAGGTTTCAATTAACGTTATTACTTAAGAATTGTCAAATATCGATAGGTCAACAGTATATATATCCAAACACATACAAAACAAACTTTGAAGCTTTCACTGATTATTCCGTGCAAAAGTAATGGTGATACCCATGCTTTTCACTTTCATCAATATTTTTAAAGAAACTTTTGAAATTATTAACTTGTGCACACTTCTACCTTTCCTAAGGTGAAGGTCACTTTCAAATGGCCACACAAAGCATAGAATTATAGATAGCAAACTATCTTCGAACCACAACAGCAAGAAGGAAGTAGTCGTTGAGACCTTAAGGACTGGAAAACGTAAGACAGTCCTTAATGGTTTCAATCAACAAAATATTGTCTGAATGCTGAAATCTAACGAGCAGCCACTGTCAGAAGCTCTTCAACAATTTTGCTTTTACTGTTTTTAATGAGCAGAGCAGCAGCACGCAAGCGGTCTATATGTATACAGGCACATTCTTCAAGCATAGCAGATATGGTACATTCATTAAGGCTGAAACACTGTGCACATTTACTTTGAAGTAAATCAGTAAACTCAGTGGAACTTACTTAGACTCTTAGAACTTCATAGGAATAAACAAAATAATTAAGTACCTCGTGCTGATACACACACACACACACACACACAAGTTAAAATAACAGTGTTATTTACAGTTAGAAACTATACACAGTGCTATTCCACAAATACTTGGAAAAGCTATTGTTTCCTTTATGAGATAAAGGCATTTTTAAAAGGCATTCTAAGGAAAGTATTGGCTAAGCTGGCTCGCTGAAGCCTTAGATCAGAGTTCTGCAAGTGCTTACTTTGAGCAAGGAATTTGAAGGCCATCGAACTACTCCTTGCCATAACAGCTTATACTTCACAAATGAAAACATATATGTTGAGGCTCAAACACCTCAAAACTATACCTGCAAGGTTTTTAGCGGGGGCAATTATGATACAATATCTTTAGAAGAATAAGATATACCATTTGATTATTGATTTAAACCTCCAAAATGTATTTTGTGTAGTCAAGTTTTTAGCTCTATCTTCAGTACATTTTTATTGCTATCTGATCTACCTGAGATCACCTCCTAATCGAAGAAATGTAGTCTGAAAACTACGAGAAAACTATCACAAGCTGGCTTTAAGATATATCTTTTAAAAAACCAGTCTCCCTAAAAGGTGATGTTATATTCTTATTACTATTGTCCACAACACCCACAAGTAGCATAGTAAGCTGAGGACTACATTTCCTCCTCTTGGAGACAGCTCTAAACTTAATCATCTCCCTTTTGATTACGAATATGGCACTGAAGGTTTTGAGGATTTCTATGAAGCTAATGGTTGGTGATGTGTCTTCTATACTACACAGCTTAACCAACTTTTACATCTTTTTAAAAAGAAGGAAACAGAAAGGCCTTTATGTCTTCTTTTAAAGCGGGGGAAGTGAAGTGCTCCATTTGTTTGGATTAGCTATATTTGTAACAAACTTTCACTACAGTTGTAAAAAAAAAACCAAAAAAAAAAAACAACCTTGCAAAATGTTGATATCATTTCCAGACGGCTTTGTCAGCTTCACGATTTTACAGGAAATAGTTGGTGTTCTCATGAAAGCCCTGCATTTACATCCATGAGCAATGGGACTTGTAAAAAATAAAAGTTTGTTTTTTAAAAAATTAAAAAACAAATCTTCCTTTAGAGTTTGCTTTTCCTAAGATTCTAATTTGTCACTCTGGCGAAAATGCTTGAAAAGGCTTTCTCACCCAATGGACTATTGTGAAGATGAGGACAAGCTGTGCCTTCTCTTCAGAAAGGACAACTGTAAACTTAATTCCTTGTTTGTCCCAATCAGGAACTAACTTTTACCAATGAATTGCACTTTACCATTTGTAACACTTGCCTTTTGTGTTTTGTGTGTGTGTGTGCAATATTTAAAACCACGAATGCCAACAGAAGAGCAAATGAACTCCTCCAACAGCAACGTAGTGTTAAATATGTTTAAATAAAAAGGAAGAAGAAAACGCAAGTCCCACCCAAAAGTCTGGATTCCCATCCTATCATTATTCTTTACTATGATCCTTAGCAAGCAGGAGCATTCACAAGAAGCTCACGTATTCACACACAAAATAGCTGTCCACTAGAATGCTGATTCCCAATTCCCACTTGCACTTTTTCCTCAACTGTATTTTTTCCAACTTTGTTATAGTACTTCCTGCTCATTGGCAAAAGGATGAATGGAAAGAAGGTTCCTCGTGTTTACTCCATCACTTGGCCTCTGACTTTTTTTTTTCTTTTTCTTTCCTTCCTTCTCTTTCAGTCAATGAAATTTAGATGGTTGACATTTGCAGATTGGGAAAAAACATAGCAACTTACATTGATATGTACGTACTTTGATTCTCTCAATCTTTTTTTTTTAAAGTTGCTAAAGGCACCGAAGCCTTAAATAACACATTGTTTACTGGAAAGTGGTTTAAAATAAAAATAAAAGGAATGCACTAACTCAAACCTACCGAAACATCAGAGGAAAATTCTCCTGAACAACAGAGCACAAGTCGACCCTGAGAAGTGCTAGTGAAATCTAGCAAGCGTCCCTTTATGATCAAAGGCAAAGATTAGAGAAAGGGAGGGGGAGAGACCTATGGGGTAGAAAGTGTCAAGTTTGCACAGTACCCCTTCCATCCCCCCCCCAAAAAAGGGGGGCGAGAGCTTCTTCCTGGAGCTTTTAATAACAAACCATCCCACTTGCCTCCCCTCAGTATGTTTATCCCAAGTTACTATAAGAACAACTGCAATCTTTCCTTCTTAAAGTATTAGGAAGTTTCCACCTCTCCATTCATTCAGTCCTGGGGGGGGGGGGGATCTGCCACATGGATCTCAAATTATTGATGGGGGGGGTCTGAAAATTAAACGAAGTAACTTGTAGGAACTCAGAGAGCTGAACAGGGGGGTCCTGGCCTTTCAAGGGAGAAAGTTTTTAACTCGTTTAAAAGATGTCGTCCCTACCACCACCACCACATCAATTTTCTTTTGCTGGGGGGTGTCGGTGGTGAGAGACCAGGAGAGAGTGCTCCCCTTCCCCATCTCCTAAACGCATATATTACACAACGCAACACCCATCACACTTCTCTCCCCATCCACAAGTTACACACACATAACGCAAAAATTAATAATAAAGTTTCCTCCCTCCCCCCCACCCCGAACTTACTACTTTTCATGATGGTCTCCCTCTTGAGCCTGGATTTTTGTCACAGTCCCCATTCTTTCCTTTTCTTCTATCCTTCTAAAAGAAAGCAATTTCCTCTGGGAACAAATCACCAAGGTGCCAAAACTCTGGAGGGTCTCTGCACTCTCTCTGGGTGCAAGATTGGCAAAACTTTTCTTTTTAAGAATATCTCTGGGCTTTCTTCCCCTTCACCCCTCCTTTCCTTTCCTACATTTTTTTTGGGGGGGAGCTGGAGGAATTAAATCAAAGCTATGCACGTAGGAAGGGAGGGGAGTCAGGAAAGACACCGGCAGCTTTAGAAGTTCTTTTCGGGTGGGGGGCGGGAGAGAGGGAGCGTAAGGGGGAAGGGCTTCCCTTTTTTCCCTTCTCTCCTCGGCTGCTGAACTTGACCCCCGCTGACTCCACCACCAACAGGGCTACTGCAAGTTTTCAAGTCGCCCATTTCCCAAGCATCAACACATGGTTTTGACCCACAAAAGCCAGGCCAAGCAGAGAGGGAGGGAGGTTTTATTTAAAAAAAAAAATTGCAAAAAATATATTTATTTTAAAAAAAACCTCCATGCACTTTCACTTCTTCTTTTGCACTATTTTACAACACCCCCTTCTTTACAACACCACCAAACTCGCCCCCCTCTTTCCAACGCACCCTGGTTTCGGAGCTCTGATTTCTCATTGCGCACGCAGACATAACGCACACGCGATAGACCATTTGGAGAAGATCCTTTCTTATAAATAAATAAATAAATTAAAAAAAAAAAACCAGAGTCACATACGCAGTGATCGCCAGAAGCAGGAAAGGATTTGCGCGCAACCGGCCCCCCACTCCCCTCCCCTCTTCTTCCTCCCCCCCCTCCGATCTCCACCTCTCCTGCAACCACACACACACACAAAACACAGCCCCTGATGTTGTTCTTTTTCAAACCGGCCCCCCACCTCCCCACAGGCCCGGTTCTTTTAACATCTCTCGCCGCCGCCGCCGCCACCACTTACCTGTTGATTAATCAGCAGTAATAATAATAATAATAACCGGAGCAGCTTGAAAGATGGTGGAACTGTCGCTTGAGCCATGAACCGTCTTTCTGTTGTTTGCAACAGAGTTGATCTTGGATTATTTTGGAAGAGGTGGAAAGCGGGGGGGGGGGGGTGGTAAGAGAGAGAGAGAGAAAGAGAGAGAGAGAGAAGGAAGGAAGGAGGAGGGGGGGAGAGAAAGGAGGAGGAAGACAGAGAGAGAGAGAGGGAGAAGCGGGGGTTAAAAGCAGGAAGAAAAAGAAGGGGAGGGAGAAAGAGAGAGGGGAAAATAAAGATTTGCTTTTACAACCCCCCCCCTTCTCGCCCCCTCTGCTGATGGGGAGAGAGAGAGAGAAAGGGGGAAGCGCAAAGGAGGACCTGGATCTGCCTGGTTATGTTTATGAAAAAGGAAAGAGGGAGAGGGAAAGAGAGAGCCTGGCTTCTAGTGGCACAAACAAGCCCCAAAAAAGGAGGAGGAGGAGGAGGAGAGGCGAGGAGGCTTTTGGAGATTGCAAGGAGATCAGCTCTTTATCAGAAATGTTATCGCTTGTCAGGACCTCAGTCTCCGAGCATTACGTCAGTTTCAAGACACCAACACTATTAATATCAAAGGGAGCCTTAGCGAGAGAAAAGCGCCACCCCAGACGGAGAGCCCTTAAAGAGACAGTGCAGGCGTCCCCTCTCGCCGCTGCCGGCCTTAGCCCGGCCTCCTCCTCCTCCTCCGGCGGCTCCTCCTCCTCCGTCTCCGCTCGCTCGCGCAATTCGCAGCGGCAGCAGCCCCACGAGGCGAAGGCGGCCGGGGAAGAATCACATCATTCACACGTCTTTGCCCCTGACGGCCGGGGCGGGAGAGGAGAGGGGAGAGCACCAGCAAGGGGGGGGGGGCTTCACTTTTGCAAAAGGAGGGAGACTTTCTCCTCCCCCCAAAAAAAACCTCATTTTTTAAAAGGAAAGAAAAAGAAATGCCCCGCACAGGAAGTTTTCAGAGAAGCTTTTGCACCCAGTCAGCCCACTGGCTGCCTCAATGCGGTTGTTTAAAATGGGGGGTTGGGGGTTGGGGGGTTTTCCCTACCTGGAGATGCCAGGGATTGAACTTGAGGAGTTCTGCATGCAATGCGAAAGAGCTGCCCCTGGTTTTGCATGGGGGTGGGGGGGGGCCTTGTCTAGGGCTGGTGCAAGTTTGGGAGCTCACCTTTCCACAGGAGGGATCAGAAGAGATCCTCAGCTTGCCTGCCTTGGGAAAGATGGATTTGGAAAAGTCACCGCATGAAAAAGAGCCTGCATGCAATTTTATGGTTTGAAGTCACTTGCTCTATGGGGGAAAGAGAGAGAGAGACTTAGAAAAACATCTAACAGCCCAAATCGAGAGTTGGTTAGTAGTGCAAGTAACTTTCGTTTGCTTTTTTTTCAGATTAGGTCATTCCTTTTTAATGCAACCCTAAGCAAGGCGCCGCATGAACAGCAGTGCCGAGCCCCTGAAGGGTTTTATCATATAGGTGGTGTACAGTTATATACAGTATGCTCTCGTATGGAAACTTCTAATTAACAAAAGGCAAATTCCCTATACTGTAAATTACCAACCGTCTATGACATTTTTTAAAAAAATCCTCTAAGGAAAAATTTTCTGTGAAACAATTTTCAGTGTGAAACAAAGTGGTGCTAAAAAGAAGGCAAACATTTGTGGGACACTTGTAGAACCCTTTCCCCCTTCCTATAAATTACTTGCTGTGGTGTGCTTCCCCTTTGTAATACATTTTAAATTGGCTTCAGACTTCAAGCAGTCATAATCTAGTTTATTCTCGCTCCTAGTAAGAGATTATCCAGCCAGGAAGCATGAAAAAGCTAATTATTAGCTAGACATAAAGTTATTTCGCACAAAATACGTTTCACTTCATATACAATGTTTCCCTGAAAAGTGTCCTTTTTGTGGTGGGGAGTGGCGCACAATGCAACTAAAAATATTTCAATTTAGCAAAGAAAGCAAAAATTAATTTGAAATAAACCAAGGCCTGTTTTGCTAGATTAATCGTTTGCTTATCTTTTGTATAATATACTGGAAGATGTGTAAACTAACTCATTAATTCATATTCCTCCACCACCCGCCCCACAAGCTTACTTATGTTCTTTTGTAGGTTTTGTCTGATAAGCACTTCATGAATACGAATGCAATAATTCACAGGCAAGAAGTGAACTTGTGAGGTAAGTAAAATGTAGTTGCTTTATCTGACATATAGCATGTTACTTTAAAGAGGGAGAGGAAAATCATTACATGATGTGGAGGACTGATTATATACTCCATCACCAGAAATTCAGTTGGGAAAGCTAAGAAAAGTAATACTCATATCTGTGGTGGAATTTAAAGTCTGTTACTAAGGACTATTTGCATTTTTAATGGTGGAATAATTTACTGTAGTACATTGCTAATATCTACTATAAGCACTCTTTGGGGAAGCAAGATCTGCACATTTTATTTTATTAAGCTCTAAATCCGATTGCTGAAGAAATTTTAGACAGAGACAATGTCTGGAATAATTTACGCAAACAAGGACTGGCGTTCATTTTTCCATCAACAAGGTTTTAGAAGACTCTAGAATACTTAGTTTAAACTAAACAAAGTCTTGTCTCTAGGTGACTTGCGACCCAACATGCAAGTAAGTTAATCTGGTAGCATCATGTTAGGTTCAGGAATATGAATCAGGTGAAACAGTAGGTCCCTTGGGTTAACTGGGTCATGGGTTCGACTGCGAGGGAGCAAACTGAATATGCCTGAACAAGCTTGTCAGCTGGCACTGTGAATGGAAAGTATAAAACAAAAAATAAAGGTGATTGCTTCTTACATGCCCCTGGCACTGATAGAATCAGGCTTTACAAAAATGAATTCTCTTCCCTTTCATATGGACTTCAGTATCATCACAAGGTGATTTTGAAAAAGAAATTCTAACAAAGGTTCAAACAGCTCAGTCTGTAACTTTGTCCCCAATTTCCCCAGATGTGAATTCACTTAAAACTATTGTGTAAAATTACTGATAACACATCTTACCATAAGCACAAACTTTTTGAAATGATGCACGTATCCTTTCCAACATATCACTCGGACAATAACTCCTAAGGATTTACATGGCCAGGTTAAAAAACGAAATGCTAGGATGATCCCCACCCAACACACCCATCTCTACTTCATAAATAGTAAGGCCGAGCTGTATTATTTTCCAACAGGAAAATCCTGGAAAAACTGTATTAGCAAAGCACCTCTAAAATAGTCTGTCTGACATCTGCAGCATTTTCCCTTAAAATAAACCAAATATCAAAAAGAGGCGAATTAATAAGCAGCTAAAGTTAACTGGGGAAAGAGCCACAAATAACTTGATAAAAGCAAAAACAAAACAAAGATGCAGCAAAGTGTTTGGGGTTATCTTTTTCCACAAGCAAAGTTATTTATTTATGAAAAAATTTACGGAGAAAATTTCTACCTCATGCTCAAGGCTTTAGCACATGCTTCTGATTGGCACAATATGTGGATACACAAAGGGCCTCATGAGGTCCATTTAGTTAGCCTAAAATAAATATTTCCAACTCATTCTTGAGCTCAAATAATAATTGCTTGATTGTAACTTCTAATATGCATGGGTCAGTTATTCTATTGTTTCTTTCAAGTACTTACCCATATGTTTTTGAGACCCTAAACATCTAAATTGTATAAATTACATAAAGCGAGATACAGTACTGAAGGGTCTTTTTTATTCTGCTGTCCAATAGTGTCAAGCACATCTATTTTGTTTGTTTGCTTTAATTAACAGACTATTTGTTTTCTTTGAAACCAGGTTACCCACAAAGTGAGACACTTTTTGCAGCAGGAATTCCAAAAGGTGTGGGTGACTTATAATGAATATAAACATTAATCAGTTCATCCAGCCAGAACTATAATTTTTCCCCCCTTCCACGGGGCGGGGGGGGGGGGACCACAAAAAGATTTAAACTAAGGTACAGCCCAGCCAAATTTAAGCATTTCCCCAGTTCCACTGCTTTCAATGAGAGTTAAGCATCACTTTAATTTTAGCCACATTGAAATCAACGAAACTAGTTTCTTAACTCGTATTCCGCACTGAGACAAAATAGAAAGACCAGTGACGGTTACATCTTGAAAGAAAACAGCATAGCTGCCTTTGTTTATCAAGATGAAACAGCGTGCCATCTATGCCTTTATTGTTTAATGCTGAGGAGGAGGGGTGGTTTTTCCTCTCTCTCATCTTCTTGTAGTTTATTCAACATAGATACAGGGAAGGATTAGCAGTTAAGCACAAGCAAACGTGTTTTACAATTTCAACCTTTTAGTGCATAACTTCCTTACTTAAACTACTAGAGCCTATAATCACAACGATTTTACCTGATGGAACACGTTTTTCAGAAATATAATCCAACTGTTTATCCTAACATGTCATAAATTGCAATTCTCCCCAAAAGCCTGTAAGACTGACATCCATCGCTCTTAAAACGCCTATTGCCTTTGCAGACACATCATCAACAAAGGATTTCTCCATTATTATTCCCCAACTTAGTTAAATACGAGTTCTGAGGTTGCCTTTGCTCAACACATGATTGTCCCGAAGGCCATTTTGAGGTCATCCATGTTCACATCAGGCACATGACAACCACACAGCGAGTTGACTGTTGGGTGGCAGATGGGGGGTGAAACCCTGGAACCTGTCCAGGCCCAATTTTATGTGTGAAAGTTCTGTAAAATTTTGCTTTATTGTCTTCCTTAATTAGGATTTATGAGGAACATTCCCTTAAGTGTCACAGGGTTGTGTTGCAACGTTCTTGGGAATTTAAACACCATCACTGGCAAAGTGGCAGGCAGTTGGGCCACTTGATTGCAGTGTGCATCCAGGGTGACGTGAATCTCTCAACAGCATTTTGGTACAGAGCTTGAGAGTTGCTCCTGTTCAACAGGCAGGGCCCCTGAATTCGATGCTGAGGATCCCCTTGAAGAGATTGATACCTGACAAAGAGCCCAGGCTTTCCATGATGCTGGAAAAATCACAAAAAAACCAAAACCCTCCCTTCTGTCTGTCCTGAATCTTCCAACATTCAGAGTTTCTGATGACTCTAGTTTCTAGTATTACAACCAAGGTAGAAAAAGTTCCCTATCTACTTTGTTGTTCTTGTGAGCTCGCCAGAGGCATCTGACTCTCCTCTATTAGAAATGGGTTGCAGGGCAAGATGAATCTTTGGTCTGATCTGTTCTTCCATTCTGATAAGATGATGGCAACAACACAGAGGGATGCATTTCATATGTGAATTAGCCAACAGGCAGAACTTTCTGATCTGCCAGGCATCAAGTGCTTAGTAATCAAATAATAAACAAAGGTATGGGGACATATATATTTTTAGTCAGGCCAAAGGAAAATTGCATTAAATATTAGGATGAACTGTTCTGATAATGTAAGCGGCAGCAGAAACGGCTGACTAACTATGGAATAAATTTGTCAGTTTAAATTCTAAGCCAGAACACTTTTGGTAGAGAATAATTTTATTACGACTAGTACAACTGTTGTTATTATTTGGACATTAATTTAGTAGCTGAGGATATTGTGCAGTTGTTTGAGCAGTTATTAAACAAAGTGACATATAGGATTAATACTGTGAATAGAACTGTCCTTCAACCTAGTGAGATCTGGGTTCAACTCTGGACTGGGCCATGAAACTTACTGGATGACCTTGTGCCAGTCACCGTCTCTCAGCCTAACCAACCTCCTGAAGGCAAAATTAGTTCACTCTTTGCAGATATGCCCCCTTTGACTCTTTTGCAGCTATGTAATAAATGCATATGCAGTGCAATCTTGTGCATGTCTATTCAGAACAAATCCTCCATAAACTCCATGTGGATTTCTCCCAGATGCCTGTGTGTAGAAAAGCAATCTTAATTAATTAAAGGAATAAATTGCACATTTCTTTCCTCCGGAACCATCAGTAGACTTTTGGCTTCTGTTCTGCACATTTGGTGGCAAACCTCTCTCAATTATTGATTCATTTATATGGATCTATAGCACACAGACCATGCAATTCCAGGTCAGGTTATATGCAGTTTAATACAGCAAGTATTGTTTGCCCAATGCAAACAAACCAGGACTTCACAACATCTGGTTTTGGACCACAACTCCTGTTCACCCTAACCAGTGTAGTCGATGGTCAGGGATGATGGGAGCGATATCTTCTCAGCTTGGAGAAGACTGCACTAAAACACAAAACAAAACATGTAAAACAGCAAAACCAAACGAGCAATGATACTGCAGAATTAGTGCTGGTGGATAATTCTGATCTTATCCCAATTCCCTAAAAGAAGGCCTGCACAAAAAAAGGATTGTCTTGAATCATCAGCAATACATGTACAATTATGGGGCCAGGCACACCTTGAAGGGGAGGGCTTTCCACTGCAAAGGAAGTCCTCTCATGAACCACCACCCCATGAACTTCACAGCGTGGCAAATCTAACAGCAGTGCCTCTCCTGCAAGCAAGTCTATATGGGAAAGTCAGTTGCTATATTGTACTATTCATTGAGAGCCAGTACAAAGGCAAAATGCACTGGTAAATAAATAATTTTATTGAAGGATGACTTTGTGAGGGGGGTCAAGAACTTTTTCCCATCTGAGAGCCACACTGCCTCCTGGGCAACGTTCAGAGGGCCACATGTCCGTGGTAGGTGTGGCTAGAGGCAAAAACAAGCTGAGCATTGAATGTGAATGTTAACCTTTGTACAGTAGCCTATTTCTACACACATACATCCCTCTGCATCCTCCACACAGACAAGCAAGAAGCATTGTTAGAGTTCAAGGACAAATTCCAGCCAGACAAAGAAGATTGTGACTTGGAGAGGGTGTGTGGCTTAGATAAATCCACTACGCCTAGCCTGAGGTTCCCACTCTTAGGATAGGAGGTCACACACTAGAGTCATCACATTATTACTGTTTCTGTTCTATTGTGTTGGCAGGAGGCAGCCAGCTGGCACTCAGTTTGCCTTGGAGTGTTCCACTGCTGATCCCTATTCCAAAATATTATTTGACCAAAATGTTTCTATAACTATGAAACCAGAAGATGCAAGTCTCGGATAAGAATACACTTTGAGACGCAAGAGGTTTAGGAAATGGTGCTATTCCAGTTTCAACATATATATTGTAGGACATCCAACAGGAAATAGTCTCCCCCGACCCCCAGTCCCAGACCACATTCGTATTTTTATTTTATTTTTATACCACACTTTCCCCCATGGGAGCCTATGTGCTGCATAAAAAGCCAATCTATGCCATAAAAACTTACTTAAAATACATCCTTTAAAACTTAATACAAATAATACCAGCAACTGAGATTGTGATAGACCAGAGTTCCCCAGCCTGTTTTCTGGATGTTTGCTGCTGCAAAACTCCCACCAGATCCAGCCAGACCCAACCCAACGACTCCCCAATGTTTTGGTTTACAGCTTCCATCAGCCTCACCACCCAAAATGCCACCCTCATCCGTGGCACCAACACAACTACTGAGCAACTCACAAAGTATTTGAAATTTATAACATAGGTTAGATAGTTTGCCCAATGCCACCATTTTCTTGTAGATATTTCCAACGCATAGTAAAGGATTACAACACCCAAGATTCTTCCCAGGTTATGATCATGTCTTTGAATAAACAGAGGACCTTCGTAACTTATCCTGCTAACCGGTAACCTTTTTCCACAAGTGAAAACCCTACTCCAAAGTTACAAGCAATGTCAATTCAATGCTGTACAATTTTTTCCTGTTTTTCCTTAGGGCTCACTTATTTAAAACATTTTTATCTCCCCTAAAGGAAATAAACGGTCCCAGAGTGACTTGCCAATGTCAGTGATAAGAAACTCAATTCCCAGAGGCTTCCAGTCTAAACAACATGCCAAAGGATACGGGACTGGAGGGGACGGGACCAGAGAACTATTAGTTACAGAGTTCTCATAATGACCTTCTGGGATAGAAATAATTTAAGGAGAGTAGGAGCCAAAAGTTCCTGGTCTTTCAGCAGAGCTAACCTGAAATCCCATCTCTCTCCCTCTCCTTTAGCCTAAAGAAATGGCTACTTGTGATAGCTGGGGGAGGAACCTGAGAAACAGGTTCAACAATGCATCCGGTCTCATTTCTGCTCAGCGAGGGTCATGTCCTTGTAAAGATGCACAGGATAGGATCTCTGGCAATGATGTCATGCAGGCCATCATTGGACAACATGGGGAATGTCTCCTCTTTGAGATTAGGAAGGCACTAAGTTTTTGGTGCTTCCAGTGTGCTGTAAAAACTCAGCTATTTGGCTCAGGCATTTCCAGACTGTACTGCCAGTTTTCAGCACCCTGATTGCTGTAATTGATAATATTTTACTGATACGTTTTTTGTACAGATAGGTTTAAGATTTGTTGTTATATTACAGAGGTACCACAGGTTACAGACGCTTCAGGTTACAGACACTTCAGGTTACAGACTCTGCTATCCTAGAAATAGTACCTCGGGTTAAGAACTTTGCTTCAGGATGAGAACAGAAATTGTGCAGCGGCAGCGGGAGGCCCATTAGCTAAAATGGTACCTCAGGTTAAGAACAGAACCTGTTTTTTGTGTGTGCTTTTTCTTGTAAACCACTTTGGTACTCTCTAGAGTGAAAGATGGTACAGAAAAAGTAAATACAGTAAAAAATGTTATTCTGGCAGTATCTATCTGCTATCATAAGCAAATTTTCAAAGTCCATCTAAACCTTTAAAATAAAAATGTTTGCTATTAAAATGCACAATTGTTTCCAGATCATAATTTTTAACTGGTTTTGTATATGGATTTTTTAAATGTTTGGATTGTTTTTAGAAATGAAGCTGATATCATGGGTTTTACACTTTTTTATTTATGGTTTTCACTGTTTATTATTGTGTATTTTTAAGTTTTATAAACAAATTTCATTAAATCTCATATATACACAGTCAATAATTACAAAAGATAAACTACATATAATGAATACATTATAAATGTTATAGTTAATGTTGTATCACATAGAAAAAACTGCTGTTCACATTTATGTTATATTTATTTTTCATAAATTCAATAAGAAGGTTTCATTTATCTCTCAGATTTTCTCTTTCTTGTGTGCCTTCTTTTACTCTAATCAATTTCATAAGCTCAAATTGTTACCCCACAAATTTTTGGTCAATCACTCTTTCACTGTTGGTGGTGACCTATTTTTCCTTTTTTGTGTGCAGCTAGCATGCAAGGAAGTACTATTAAATTCCATATTAAATCCTTATGGTTTATTTGTGTCTCTAAATGCCGTAATAAAATTATCAGGGGTCCAATGGTAAAATATAAGATGTTATTCATGATATTATCTTTACTACCTCTCCCCAAATGATTTAAACTATTGCACAGGTCCACCAAATATGTCCCATATCCTTTCTTAAATATCGACATTGCCAATCCTTTCCATCACACATTTTAATGCTTATATTGTTTTGATATTTGGAACTGTTTTTAATTGTTTTTACGCCATTGTTTTATGGCTGTAAACGTTTCATAAATGTATTTTTTATTGTAACCCATACTGGGACCCTATGGTAAAGGGTGGAGAAGAGTTGTGAAATGTTTTAAATTATTTGAAATTTGAAATTATTTAACATAATTTTATTCTTTTTATTGGCAAGGATCCCGTGTCTTTAACAGCAACCTGACAGGGAGACAAGTGAAATGTTTCCTGGAGTGATGGACAAAAGCAAAAACAGTAAAATAAAAATAATAATATTAACAACCCTAGGCATGTCCGTACATACACATACACACCCCTTAGGAACCTAGGAAGCTGTCTTATATTGAGTTGGACCCAGTGCTTTTTTCTGGGGGGTGGAACGCAGGGGGACGCATACCCCTTAACATTTTGTGATCTAACGGGAGAAGAAACTAAAATTCTTTTTAAAAATTAGTTTCTTCTCTAGCACAGTGAATCATCAGTTCCGTTGAACAGTACAGCGTATCGTGAGTTCTGTTGCTACAGAAATGGCAGCCTCATTTCCTATCACGGTGCTTCCTGAGTCTCAGAGGGAATGAGAGTACCCCTAAACATTTTTTTAAAAGAAAAAAACACTGGTTGGGTCAATAGTCAACCTAGCTCAGTATTGTCTACAATGACTGTCAGCAAGCAGCTCAGGGCTTCAGGCAATGGAGTGGCATTAGTGGACAGTGGGGTGGGGCAGTGGTGACTTCCAGTGGCCGGCCTTGTCCACCCCCCAACCATCCCAGTAGGTAGGAGCATCATGATCAACCACGGGTCAAGAGATTGCCACACAACACTGCCCACTACAGTCTCCTTGCCTTGCCAGAAGATGCTGTGGATTGAACCTAGGACCATCTGCAGATGCTCTACTACAGTGGTACCTCGGGTTACAGAGGTACACTTTCACTTTCACTTTCACAGAGGTGTCACTTTCAGGGTATAGACTCCGCTAACCCAGAAATAGCACCTCAGGTTAAGTATTTGCTTCAGGATGAGAACAGAAATCGCGCGGCAGCGGGAAGCCCCATTAGCTAAAGTGGTGCTTCAGGTTAAGAACAGTTTCAGGTTAAGAATGGACCTCCAGAATGAGGTACAACTGTACTGAGCTATGGCCCTTCACAAAATGCTTGTTTCCACACACACAGTCATACACAGAATACGACACTCTGTTCTATAAGGAATAATAAATGCCAACTCCTGGCTCTCTCCTTCTAGTCACTACTGCAAATTAATATCTCTGCCTCTGTTATAAACCAACATGAAAAGATATTTCCTTTATACCTGAAAGAACACACTCTGCTACTTCTTTTACTAGAGCTGTTTTTGAATAAGTGGTTTCGACACTGTGGTCTTTCAGTGATATCCACAAAACCATTAAGGCTAATTTGTAGCATTCAGGCTTAAGCTAGCTGTGACCCCACTGGTTTAATTACAAGTACACCCACTAAATAGGTTGTGAGTCACGGGCTGAAATGTAAGAGATCAGAGGTATGCATCTGTTTTAAGAAAGAAGGGGGGGGGGAACCACCCTTGTTTGCCAGCCAAGACGCAGGCTGATCTATGAAGTCAGCCATTCAAATGTGCTAACTAACCTTTCCAACATGGCAATAATAGTAACCCCAATATTCTTGAAGGCATCAAAATAGATAACTGCTGCACAGGTTGTTGTTGTTGTTTAGTCGTTTAGTCGTGTCCGACTCTTCGTGACCCCATGGACCAGAGAACGCCAGGCACCCCTGTCCCCCACTGCCCCCTGCAGCTTGGCCAAACTCATGCCGGTAACCTCGAAAACACTATCCAACCATCTCGTCCTCTGCCGTCCCCTTCTCCTTGTGCCCTCCATCTTACCCAACATCAGGGTCTTCTCCAGGGAGTCTTCTCTTCTCATGAGGTGGCCAAAGTACTGGAGCCTCAGCTTCACAATCTGTCCTTCCAGTGAGAACTCAGGGTTGATTTCCTTCAGTATGGAGAGGTTTGATCTTCTTGCAGTCCATGGGACTCTCAAGAGTCTCCTCCAGCACCATAATTCAAAAGCATCAATTCTTCGGCGATCAGCCTTCTTTATGGTCCAGCTCTCACTTCCATACATCACTACTGGGAAAACCATAGCTTTAACTATACGAACCTTTGTTGGCAAGGTGATGTCTCTACTTCTCAAGATGCTGTCTAGGCCTGTCATTGCCCTTCTCCCAAGAAGCAGGCGTCTTTTAATTTCGTGGCTGCTGTCACCATCTGCAGTGATCATTGAGCCCAAGAAAGTAAAATCTCTCACTACCTCCATTTCTTCCCCTTCTATTTGCCAGGAGGTGATGGGACCAGTGGCCATGATCTTCGTTTTTTTGATGTTGAGCTTCAGACCATATTTTGCGCTCTCCTCTTTCACCCTCATTAAAAGGTTCTTTAATTCCTCCTCACTTTCTGCCATCAAGGTTGTGTCATCTGCATATCTGAGGTTGTTGATATTTCTTCCGGCAATCTTAATTCCGGCTAGGGATTCATCCAGCCCAGCCTTTCGCATGATGAATTCTGCATATAAGTTAAATAAGCAGGGAGACAAAATACATCCTTGTCGTACTCCTTTCCCGATTTTGAACCAATCAGTTGTTCCATATCCAGTTCTAACTGTAGCTCCTTGTCCCACATAGAGATTTCTCAGGAGACAGATGAGGTGATCTGGCACTCCCATTTCTTTAAGAACTTGCCATAGTTTGCCGTGGTCGACACAGTCAAAGGCTTTTGCATAGTCAATGAAGCAGAAGTAGATGTCTTTCTGGAACTCTCTAGCTTTCTCCATAATCCAGCGCATGTTTGCAATTTGGTCTCTGGTTCCTCTGCCTCTTCTAAATCCAGCTTGCACTTCTGGGAGTTCTCGGTCCACATACTGCTTGAGCCTTCCTTGTAGAATTTTAAGCATAACCTTGCTAGCGTGTGAAATGAGTGCAATTGTGCGGTAGTTGGAGCATTCTTTGGCACTGCCCTTCTTTGAGATTGGGATGTAGACTGATCTTCTCCAATCTTCTGGCCACTGCTGAGTTTTCCAAACTTGCTGGCATATTGAGTGTAGCACCTTAACAGCATCATCTTTTAAAATTTTAAATAGTTCAGCTGGAATACCATCACTTCCACTGGCCTTGTTATTTGCAGTGCTTTCTAAGGCCCATTTGACTTCACTTTCCAGGATGTCTGGCTCAAGGTCAGCAACCACACTACCTGGGGTATACGAGACATCCATTTCTTTCTGGTATAATTCCTCTGTGTATTCTTGCCACCTCTTCTTGATGTCTTCTGCTTCTGTTAGGTCCTTTCCACTTTTGTCCTTTATTATGGAAATCTTTGTACAAAATGTTCCTTTCATATCTCCAATTTTATTGAACAGATCTCTGGTTCTTCCCATTCTATTGCTTTCCTCTATTTCTTTGCATTGCTCGTTTAAGAAGGTCTTCTTGTCTCTCCTTGCTATTCTTTGGAAATCTGCATTCAATTTCCTGTATCTTTCACCATCTCCCTCGCATTTTGCTTGCCTTCTCTCCCCCGCTATTTGTAAGGCCTCATTGGACAGCCACTTGGCTTTCTTGCATTTCCTTTTCATTGGGATGGTTTTCGTTGCTGCCTCCTGTATAATGTTACGAGCCTCCATCCATAGTTCTTCAGGCATTCTGTCCACCAAATCTAAATCCTTAAACCTGTTCCTCACTTCCACTGTGTATTCATAAGGGATTTGACTTAGATTGTATCTTACCGGCCCAGTGGTTTTTCCTACTTTCTTCAGTTTAAGCTTGAATTTTGCTATAAGAAGCTGATGATCTGAGCCACAGTCAGCTCCAGGTCTTGTTTTTGCTGACTGTATAGAGCTTCTCCATCTTTGGCTGCAGAGAATATAATCAATCTGATTTCGATGCTGCCCATCTGGTGATGTCCATGTGTAGAGTCGTCTCTTGTGTTGTTGGAAAAGCGTGTTTGTGATGACCAGCTTGTTCTCTTGACAGAACTCTATTAGCCTTTGCCCTGCTTCGTTTTGATCTCCAAGGCCAAACTTGCCAGTTGTTCCTTTTATCTTTTGACTCCCTACTTTAGCATTCCAATCCCCTATAATGAGAAGAACATCCTTCTTTGGTGTCACTTCTATAAGGTCTTGTAAGTCTTCATAGAATTGGTCAATTTCAGTTTCTTCAGCACAAGTAGTTGGTGCATAAACTTGGATTACTGTGATGTTAAAAGGTCTGCCTTGGATTCGTATCGAGATCATTCTATCATTTTTGAGATTGCATCCCAGTACAGCTTTCGCCACTCTTTTGTTGACTATGAGGGCCACTCCATTTCTTTTACGGGTTTCTTGCCCACAGTAGTAGATATGATGGTCATCCGAACTGAATTCACCCATTCCCGTCCATTTTAGTTCACTGATGCCCAGGATGTCAATATTTATTCTTGCCATCTCATTTTTGACCACCTCCAACTTACCCAGGTTCATGGTTCTTACATTCCAGGTTCCTATGCAATATTTTTCTTTACAGCATTGGACTTTCCTTTCGCTTCCAGGCATATCCACAACTGAGCGTCCTTTCGGCTTTGGCCCAGCCGCTTCATCAGCTCTGGATCTACTTGTACTTGCCCTCTGCTCTTCCCCAGTAGCATGTTGGACGCCTTCCGACCTGAGGGGCTCATCTTCCAGCGTCATATCTTTTATATGCCTGTTGTCTTTGTCCATGGAGTTTTCTTGGCAGGGATACTGGAGTGGCTTGCCGGTTCCTCCTCCAGGTGGATCACGTTTGGTCAAAACTCTCCACTATGACCTGTTCATCTTGGGTGCCCTGCTCGGCATAGTTCATAGCTTCTCTGAGTTCTTCAAGCCCCTTCGCCACGGCAAGGCAGTGATCCATGAAGGGGGCTGCACAGGTAATATAGCAATAATCATCGTGCATCTTAAGTACACAACATAGATTATATCTCAGGGATTTTTGTGACATCCCTGGAAGGTAGGACAGTGTTATTATTATTAAGCATTACTGCTACTTCTGAGGGGGAGTGTAGTTTTAATAAACATTTATGAAACCTTTTAGAAACTGTTGTCTACCTCATGTGGTATATAGCTTTATATTGCACTTTACCTTTTCGTATTATTTGCCACCTAAGAATTTTTGGAGTTGAAAGTGTGGGATATAAATTTAGCACATAAATAATACATTGGCCTCAGACCATACTCTGAGGTGTGCTGGGCTCACCCCAGTTCACCCTCAACCACCATGACCCTATATTGGCTTCCCCAAGTCCCGCAGGATGCTCATGATGCCCAGGCTGGATTCCCCAGACCACATTTGGAATCCTGGGTGATTTCTTTCTGTCTTTCATAATCTAAAAAGGTAAAGGGACCCCTGACCATTAAGTCCAGTCATGACCGACTCTGGGGTTGCAGTGCTCATCTCGTTTTATTGGCCGAGGGAGCCGGCATACAGCTTCCAGGTCATGTGGCCAGCATGACTAAGCCGCTTCTGGCGAACCAGAGCAACACAGAAACGCCGTTTACCTTCCTGCCAGAGCAGTACCTATTTATCTACTTGCACTTTGACGTGCTTTCGAACTGCTAGGTTGGCAAGAGCGGGGACCGAGCAACGGGAGCTCACCCCGTCGCGGGGATTCAAACCGCCAACCTTCTGATCAGCAAGTCCTAGGCTCTGTGGTTTAACCCACAGCACCACCCGCGTCCCCTTTCATAATCTACCCTTCATCAAAAGAGCTCAGGGCAGTGTACATTAGGGTACATTACTCTTCCCACCACCATCATTTTATCCTCAGAACAACCCTGTAAAGTAGGTTTGGTTGAGACGTGATGACAGGCCCAAGGTTCCTGGATGACTGGGCATTCAAAACTGGATCTCCTCCGCTCCTAGTCCAATGCTCTATATCCCAGGGGTGGAGAACCTAGTGATCTCCAGATGTTGTTAGACTCCAACTCATCCCTGATTGGCCAGGCTGGCTGGGGCTGATGGGAGCTGGGATGAAGCAACACCTGGAGGATCACAGATTCCCCACCCCACCTCTAACCACTACCCAAGAATGCCTTTATACCTTTCCAAGTGCACAAGTAGTAACATTTAACATTGTGGTGAGAGACTTTGTAATACCTCCTTGTAGCTACTTCCCACACTTCCAGCTGTCCACTTAATGTCAAGACACACCAACATGAGCAAGTATTCATCCATTCCCTTGACTTTATGTTACCTTTAACCCCTTCTCAGCCAGCAGGGATGGACAAATGCAGGAGATCTCCCACTGCGAGGCAACCATCTAACAGTATTGGGATCGCACCATAGCGGTGCTGTTTGCAGAGTCCAGCTATCCAAATACCACACAGTCATCAGCCAAGAGAGAATGGGGTGAGGAGTATTTGCACCGGACTGTCACTTAATTTCATTTCTTGCAAATACATTTTTTGGTGAAAAGCCGCTTGCCGTGCTGAGCTCTCTTCCTGCACTCTGCAAGTGCAACGAAGCAAAGTGGCAGCCTCCAAGCTGTCTGCTTTCACTGTAGCCAAGATTTATTTACATAGCTTGTGGTGTGAGGTCTGAGTTTAAGTTCAGGGGAAAAAGGAAACATCTTTCAAATACATGTGTTTCACCTTGCTTTAAAAATGCACCCTCCATTGTAACAATAATGTCTTCTGTCAACATGCATTATCTGACATACAATACACAGTCACTACCGTTAAAAGCTGGATGCGTACGCCATGCCTTACTTAAATTCACCGCGATCGTTCCACTCTTGCCAATTTGGAGAACAAGGAATAATGAAAGTAGAAACATCACAAAGCAAACACATCTGCAATAAAGGCCCATTCAAAAAGAAAATGTCAAGAGTAAGTGCAGCTCCTAGAGGTTTTCTTTTCATATACGATCCCTACGCTATGCAAGTGTTTTAAACCATAGAAGACCTGCAGAAGGTAGATCATACAAATGCATTTCCCTAAAAGTAGGCTTAGGACTAGCACTTGTCAAATTACAGCTGGGTTTCAAGCCCCTACGGTAACATAGGCAAGGGAGTTTGAACCACTCCCAGGATGTGTGGTGGTTGGGACACAAATTATAGGTACTACATGATCATCACCATGAGATGCTCCTGTGAGGCAGTGCTGATTCACATTGTGAGTCATCCCAGTTAATATAAAGCTTTGCACAGCTCAGGGCCCTGATATCTATCAGAGAACCTGTCTTGATGTAGGCCTATCTGAACCCTTTGGTCTTCCACTGAGGACTACTTCTGGGTGCCCCCTCTGAGGTTCATCAAGCGTGACCAGGGAGAGAGCCTTTTCTGTGGTGGCTTCCTACTTGTGGAAGGCTTTCCCTACTGAGGTCCACCTGGGAGCATCATTAGCATCCTGTCAGCAGCATGTAGAAACGTAATGCTGGTAAGAGCCAGGGTGGTGTAGTGGTTAAGAGCGGTAGACTCGTAATATGGGGAACTGGGTTCGCTTCCCCGCTCCTCCACATGCAGCTGCTGGGTGACCTTGGGCCAGTCACACTTCTCTGAAGTCTCTCAGCCTCACTCACCTCACAGAGTGTTTGTTGTGGGGGAGGAAGGGAAAGAAGAATGTTAGCCGCTTTGAGATTCCTTCGGGTAGTGATAAGGTGGGATATCAAATCCAAACTCTTCTTCTTCTTCTCCCAGGCATTTGACAGATAAGGAATCTGCTATGTTTTTGGCCATTAAAGTTTTTTGCTGATGCTTCATTGGGTCTGTTTTATATCTCATGTGGCTACCAAACAGTGCATCAGCCAGTGACATGCATCTCCCCTGGATCTGCAGGATGAGCAAACGTAGCACAGTTTTACATGGTATGTTCATCTGCACAACCCATGCTGTTTTACTTTTAACCAAGTCAAGGAATGTTCAGCCTAGAGTGGCCTATCATATACCAGAACACTGAAGTGTTAAATGGTTTACTTCACAAAGACGTGAGATGATCCTAGCACCCTGGGAGAAGAATTGGATTATTCTGACCATCTGCCTCCCACATTATCAGACTGAGACTTTAAACAGACAATGCTTGAACAAGAAGAAAAGTTGCTTAGCTCACACCAATATTATTTGTCAATGCTGTCAACACTGAATTGAGTGTCTTAAGCTAGTTTGAATTAAAAGATATTGCAGGCACTAAAATTAAAGTGCTAGACCTTACACAATAGGTCCGCGTGGGACTTAAAATATCATATTAACAATGCTATGAGGTTTCATATTTAGAGTAAGCTCTCACTGCTTATCCACCTGGCCAATACATTTACAATTACTATTTCATTTCAGCATTTACATATCACCCTCTATAAATATTTGTCCCAGAAGTATGTTACAATGAAGATTAGAAACAAAGCATTTAAAATGAAGCAATTTAATTTTAAAAAAACCAGTAACATATAAAACAAGTAAATAATTGTCAGAGCAGCTGAGTGAAAAATACAATTTATGTCCATCTCCTCAAACAACTTATTCAAATGCCTGTGAATGTCATAACCTCACACCAAAAATGTATTCAGGTACATACCATAAGAACATAAGATTCTGCTGTGTCAAGCCACAGGCCCATCTCCTGTTCTCACAGTGGCAAACTCTATGGCGCAACCCCATTTAGAATACGGCATACAGTTCTTGTTGCTTCACCTCATAAAGGCTATTGTACAGCTGGAAAAGGTTCAGAAAAGAGCAATCAAAATGATCAAAGGGATGGAGCAACTCCCCTGTGAGGAAACGTTGCAGCATTTGGAGCTTTTCAGTTTAGTGAAAAGGCAAGTAAGAGGAGACATGATAGAAGATGATAAAACTATATGTGGTGTGGGGAGAGCAGTTAAGAGAATATTTTCTCCCTCTCATAACACTGGAACTTGTAAGCATCCAATGAAACTACTGTATTTTTCGCTCTATAAGATGCACTTTCCTCTTCTTAAAAAACTAAGGGAAAATGTCTGTGCGTCTTATGGAGCGAATGTGTGGTCCCTGGAGCTAAATTGTGATCCTGCTTGCTGTCCTGGCTTCTGGGATTCAGAATATTTTTTTTCTTGTTTTCCTCTTCCAACAGCTAGGTGCGTCTTATGGTCTGGTGCGTCTTATAGAGCGAAAAATACGGTATCTGTTGAAGGAATCAGGAAATACATCCAGCCCCTCATTCAGCCTAATGTTCCCCACCCCTGCTCAAGGGAGACACAGTCCATTGCCTTCATGAGTTGGTCACAATAAGCAATAAAATCAGGCTCAACTAGCTATAAGAACATCCATGTTTACAGAGTACACATGCTAGGATAATACATACAAACTCACAAGGAAATGTCATTTTAAAGAATGTAATACTTTTTAAAACAATATCACTTCACGGGAAACCACCTATTAATCAACACTTGACTAATTTGAAAGCTCTACCAGATCTCTCTCAGGCCAGATCCAATCTCCAGACTTGAACCTGGTCACCCTTGCCTTGAAGTAAAGGGAGCATCCAAAGATGAGAAAGCCAAGCAACAAAGGCACCCTTAGAGTCGGAAGAGTTACTTTCCTTTCCTTATATGCAGTGTGTCTAATTTATTTGTCCTCTGTTAGTCTTGGCTGCTTGCCATGCTTCCTGCGTGAATTGCCAGCACTAGCATTGCCTTTGCCCAACAGAAGATTGCATGCCCTGTGATATAAGAGTTTAAGACAAGAGAACCTAAAGAGATCCACCTGGCACACCCATCAGCTCCTGTCCACCTACGTAGTGCATGCTGTCAAAGCCACATGATACAGATGTGCATGAAAGTTCACCCACGACTATTAAAGAAAACACACAGGAAGACTACCGGCCTCTCCAGTTTCTGCTACAGCAGCAAACCTCAGTTGACTCCTAGGCCTAATATTGAGGCCACTTTCGCCACACTGTACTTCTACGCTTTGTGCATAACTGTTAATACAGGAGCCTCTGAGTGTCTGGTTCACATACATCATCAGCTTGTAGGTTTTCATAGGTTTATGTTTGCTCAACATGTGTAGAATCTTGGGTGGGACCAGGGACTACCATATTTTTCACTCTATAAGACACACTTTTTCCCTCCTAAAAAGTAAGGGGAGGTGTATGTGCGTCTTATGGAGTGAATGCAGGCTGTGCAGCTATCCCAGAAGCCAGAACATGGAGAGGTATCGCTGCACAGTGCTCCCTCTTGCTGTTCTAGCTTCTGGCTTAGCCCCCCAGTCCCTTCCCCCACCTCCCGAAAAGCCCCCAAGAGTTGTGCTCCCTTTAAAGAGCCGCACGGAGCGTGTGTGCGGCTCTTGGGGGCTTTTGATGGGCTGCCCTTCTCCCTCCTCGGGGAAAAGCCTGCAAGCGCCGCACACATGCTCCATGCGGCTCATGAAAGGGAGTGCTGAGCAGAGCCTGGGATGCATACAGGCTCTGCTCAGCACTCCCTTTAAAGAATTTTTTTTCCCTTGCATTCCCCCTCTAAAAAATAGGTACGTCTTATGGTCAGGTGCGTCTTATGGAGCGAAAAATACGGTATGTGCATTGTGAGTAGAATCCTTGTCGTGAACAAAGGCAGATAGACTGTGAGGGAGGGGAAGGACTAGCTCAGTGGTAGAGTATCTGGCTTTCATGCAGAAGGTCCCTGGTTCAGTTCCCGGTATCTTCAGTTAGGGCTGGGGAAAACTGCCTAAACCCTGAAAAGCCACTGCAGGTCAGGGTAGACATCACTGAACTAGATGGACCAATAGCCTGACATGGTGTTTCTAAGTTCTATCTATATGTGTACACAGAAGAAGCAGAAGGTTATTTACAAGCCGAGGACCCAGGTCACTCTAAAAGTTCTACTGTTACTGGGAGCCAATTTTGATACTGGCTTCTCCTGAATCCCATCACTAACAGAAAAGCCACAGAACATGCAGAGCTTCTCAGGATCTTAATATTTGGGGGGGAAAGGCCTTCCAATATGGTGAAAAGCCTGCAGCATGTTTCATTTCTACTTATTGTAATTGTAACAGAAAATATGGACAGACAGCACTCAACAAGAAGATAGGAAGCTGCCTGACACCAGGCAAGAACACTGGTCCCTTTAGATCAGTATTATTACCTATTCTGACTGGCAGCATCTCTCAAAGGCTTCAGACAGCAGGTGTCCTCTTATCTGGAGCTGAAAAGGACTGCACGGAAGGCACATGCAAGGCCACTGAGCTGTGGACTTTCCTTCAATAGGTTTACACTAGATGGTACAAATCTGAAATGAATCCTCCATGGGGATTATTCAGGGCAAGTCAGAAATTACATTCTTAATGGGAGAATCCATGGGAAATTTTGATGATGACAATGAAGAAGCCAGCTCTTGCTTCCAAAAGCAGGCAGACTGCAGTAATGACTAGTGACTGCCAGCAACCAAGTGTTTCTATATTCCTCATTTAGAGGGTAACATGTGAACAGGCGCTGAAATTTCCAGAGCTTCTGATGCATGTACCGATTTCTGCCACAAATGAGGTTTGATGAGGACTTATCATAAGAACACAAGGCAAATCCTACTGGATCAAACCAAAGGCTCCAGGATTCTCTGCCTACAGTAGCCACTTCTCAGATGTTCCTGGGAAGTCCACAAGTAGGAAATGAACATGCTAGCACTCTCTGGCTTGTGTTCAACACCAGTAACAGTAAGAGGCATACTGCAAGTAAATGCCATAGTATGGCAAAATGCCCATCATAACCAGTGAACTGTGTGTGGAAGACGAGGTTGCTTACTGCAAGGGCATCTGGAGAAGTGCAGTATATCTCCCTGCAAAGTATTCAAAGGCATACCACACCCCTCTGCAAGATCTTTGTCAGCAAGGGCCAAACTACCCAGGGGCAGGTTTTGACCACATTGCTACACTGTTCTCATGTGCAGCCCACATGGCAAGCTGGTGGTGGTTATTCTAGCACCCTAGAATAAAAGTATCGCCCTATTTGCATAGCTCCACCCCCTCATCTGCATATTTTCTCCTGCATTCTGATTACGCAGTATGTTGGGAACTTCACATAAAATATATTGCTTATCTAATAAGTGTGTCCAAAGCTAGTATTGTATATGGATTTGAACCCATAGTTGCCAAGCCTAATACTCTTTTCCACAAATCATGTTCAACCTCATGAGTTATGTGGGCAGCTTTTCCTCCCCCTTTTCCTTAAAGTAGGTAAATGTGTAAATCAGCTGCACAGGAAAGACTCATTCAGAAATCAATGTATACATCACAGCACATTCATTTCCTTGCTTCTCTGTCGTTTTGTTTTAATTAAACCAGTTTGTGAATGACATACTCCATTGTTGTAATGCAACAATGGTCTCGTACAAACAGCTCACGTCCCTTCTTAACCAACTCCTACCCATTAAGAAAGGCAAAGGGCATATTTGGTTTCACAACCTACTAAAATATATTTAAGAAGAAAGAAAAGCCATGATTGCAACTCCTTGCAAACAATGCAAGCAATAAATGCAGTAAATTACTGTTGTGTGTAAGACAATATACTAATGTTAACTGAAGCAATAGAATTAGAATACACACTCCCTCTGGGAACATTTCTCTCACACTCCCCCCCCCCCTTTTAAGAAGGAAGTTGAGCACAGTCATAAATAAATCAGTGTGTTTGCTCTTGCTAGACTGGAATGACAGGTCCTCTAGGTACTGCTGCTTGCTTCGCTTTGACAATTGCTCACCGCATAGCAACACTCACTCTGAACCAAGAGGAGCTGTCAATATGAAATACAATGGTTCATCGGGACTCCCCTAAATCAATATGGGACATCACGTAGTTGAGCAAATGGAACTTTCATGTTCAGAGCCAATACACCAATGAACACCATATGTTGAATGGTCATTACTTGCATGGTGGAACTACAGAGGTTGGCCTCTGTTGGAAAGACAATGCTGAACTAGGCAATATCCAATAAGGCAATATCCAATAAGGCAATGGATAAAACATTCTTTTCAGCTCAATTATTGGAGCTGTTGCCACTACTAGGCAATGGCTAGCAGTTTCTGGTGTGTAAACTAGATCTCAAGAGAGCCAGTGTGGTGTAGTGGTTAGTGTCGTCAGACTAGGACATGCAGACCAGGGTTTGAACCCACTCAGCCATGAAGACTACCAGGTGACCTTGGACCAGCCATTGATTCTCAGCCTAAGCTACCCCACAAGGTTGTTCTGAGAAAATAATGGGGAGGAGAACTTTGAAAGCCATATTGGGTGTGTTGGGGGGGAGGGGATATAAATCAAACAAACAACTCCTGCCTCCCCAATAACTAGCACTTTGTGGCACCAACATTTCTTCTGTGTGTAGGGCACCCATGCCAAACAGGAACATTTTGAGTATTGGGCAGGGAGGGGAGTTGGTGAAAGTTCGGGAGAATCTAACAACAGCTTTGGGAGAAGCTAAGAGCTGTTGTTACCTAGTGTCATAGTCCTGTGCTACCAGCAGAGCCCAGTCGAGGGAGAAGCCAGCCCACCAGCCAAGTCTTGGGGATACTTGCCTGGAGGCAGAGTCCATACACAAGGTTCAGTCTATTCGTAAGGTCAAGAGTATCTCCGTTCACATAGACGATCCTGGGGTCAAGAAAGCCAAGGGTCCAAGGTCACAAGAAGCAGCAAGGTCTGGCCAAGAACAACAAATGTTGTTTCCAGCAACTGACTGAGGCTGGAAACCCTGCTTAAGAAAGCCAGAGCCAGCTGGTTCTCATCAGGAGCAAGAAGGCTGGTCAACAGCAGATAGAGTCACTTTGCCTTCTGTTCCTTCAGGCTGCTTTTCAGCAGGTGAAGTTGATTCCTGGCCCATGACAACTAGTACTGAAGAGCTTTAGAAGAGTTGGATGCCTATTTCTCAACAGGCCTCACTTAACATACGGATTTAGCTTCTGTGTTGCAAATTCACCTTTGTATAATATATTACTTTTTTAAGCAGAATTGTCATTGGTGTTACAATCCTCAAACATCACAGACAGATGTCTATATTGTTTTGGATTTGGGGACGTGAATCCTGACACTGATGGGCTAAACTGCTGTGATAGTTTGGCTGCTCAGAAAACAAACGAGTTTGCAGTCCAGCTTCAACTGTCCTGTCCCTGGTCTCAAGCTCAGAGTTGGAGGAGGACGAGATAACTGGGACTGGGGCATTTATATTACTTACTGAAGAACTGGACCAGGTTCCTTTTATGTTGGTCAGCAGCCCACAGACCCCAAACCAGAATTCTTGTGAATGCCTTTCTTTGAGGCCAGTTGTACCCCCAGCTGTACCCTGCCTGCCCCAAAACACGGGGGACATGCCAAGAAGACCACAAAGTGAAGTTCTTGTCATCAGGGGCTGGATCTTAAGGGTGGAATGGAGGGACTTATAAGGTCAGGGATAGGGAACCTGTGGCCCTCTGGGCCCTGCTGCACGACAACGCCAATTATCCTTGACTGTTGGCCATGCTGGCTGGAGCTTATGGGTGTTGGAGTCCAGAAACATTCCTGGAGGGCCACAGGTGCCCACTCCTGCCTTAGTTGGAGCAAGTAGTTCAGCTGGAGCTTTCCATGGTGCTGCAACCACCTTGCTTCATGGGCATCTACCTGCTAAGGATGGTGAAAGAACATCAGTGAAAGAAGGATAAAATTGTCATCTTGGTTATGATTAAAATGTCACACAGAGTAGACTGAGAACTGAGGAAGGGGTCTCAGATATAGAGAAGTTAAGAGTAAGGATCCTAGACACAAAGAAGATGGTGGGAAAATAGGTGGAGAAAGCAATGGATTGAGGAAATGGAACCTTTTTCGTTTGGAATCATTGGAACCATCTGATTCCAATGGGGAATTCCAAGTGGGGGAAGAAAAAAGGCAAAGGAGACCATGAATATAGTACTGGTTACAGAGGGCTTGGGAGAAATGTCAGGATATTTAAGGATAGGAGGCTGTATGTTGTGGAGAAGCAAAATAAATGCCAGAAAGGTTGGCCGTGAGAAGAGATGTCTGAAGAAGGTGGGACAAAGAAGGCACGGATCCATTCTAAGGAAACAAGTGTTGGAGTCATGGAGCTGAAAAAATGAAGAACCAAGGAAAAAGTCAGCTTGCGAGGGAACTTTGCATAAGTCCCAGAGACAGAAGAGACAATTCACTATTGTCGGGAAAGAAGTGGGTAAGCAAGGGAAGCTTGGTGGGCTGGGGATTGAGGATCAGAGTTGGCAATGACCAGGAGATGCCAGTGGATGGGGACATCTGCTCAATCCTGTCCCCTTCCAGCAGCACAATTCAGATGTTCGGATTGCAGCCTCCTCCTGTTTTGCTAACAAGAAAGAAGAAGCAGTTCTATGTGCTTTGTGGCCCAATTGTTCTTCTCAGACTGCAGTGTGGTAATCTCTGCTGCATACAAACACAAAGAAGCTGCAGGAGCTACTGTAATAGATTGCCAGTTTTCAAAAGGCAGTAGTATTACACTACTGTGATGGCATTAAGGTCCTGTTTCCAAGACAGAAGACTAAAAACAAATGAACCTTAGCTTCCTTAAATAGCTGCATATTCTGGTAATGGATTCAATGTTCATAAAGAAACTTACTAGCTAAGAATAACCCTTAAAATTTGTTGTTTTGCTGTGAATAATGACTGTGGTTTACATTGACAACAGAAATGTCATTTACAAGAAAAGTTGTGAAATCCCTTGGGGTAGTAGAGGATTTTCATTTTAAATAAAACTGTTTTTCAGTTTTAATTATTACTACAGTATTAGCATAAATTCAAATCTCCATGGAAGGAAATTGCAATTTTTCTCTCATATTCCTAATACCACAGATAATCTGTGGTTTTTCTGCTTCTGGTTGAAGTTGCATAAAAGTGTCCCAAACTAGAAGAGGGTTGAGAGTATCAGACTTGCAAAAAAATAAGACAGGCAAATTGATTAAGCTAAATGTAATAATATGCCTGTGGTAAACAGAAATTATTCAGATCTGCGTTGCAAACTCCTGAATCACTTTTGCAGATAAGTATTACAAACGTGAAATGATAACTGTGTGGCTAAGTAGAAATATCTGCAGAAATAAAGGATCAAGTTTTGCACAAAACAAGTCCCCAGGGATTGCCTGTCCCTAATCAGAGAATCCTAGTAAAAGAAGGGATTTGGGATTGAAAATAATGAATGTGTTCCCTGAACTATCTCACTAAGCATTACAAATTCTTCTCTCAAAATGCCAGGTCTAAGCTGATTGCAGTTTCCCACGTGTTTTATCTAGAGTCTCCTTTCAGGGCCAAACTACAAGTGATGTTAACCATATACATAGTTCTGTCCTTAAGTGCAGATGTGTGGTTGTTGTTGGGGTTTTTAAAAAACAGATTCTTGAACTGGATCGGAATGTTAGCATATCAGGAATGAGACTTGAACCCTTTGCCCCTGCAGTGGGACTGATCTAAATAAGTGTGCCAGTCCTGAAACTCACACTGCCCAAATGCAATTTGTTTGAACAGAAAGCAAAAGCTTTGGCAAACAGGACTGGAAGTTGCATCAGAAAGCGCTCTGTCTACATGATTCCACAATGAAGGACTGTCACAAGATATACACAGCAGCAGGAAACCTCTGGGAAATGTAAAGACATCCCTAGCATCTAACCTAATCAGGTTATCCAAAGCATATTCTGATTTGGTTTGCTTAGAGTCCTGATGGAGAAAGCTCCATTCATGAGGCACTGCCTCTACTGAGCTACTTCAAGAGGAAAGATGGGATACAGGTTCAATAAATACATAAGATCTTATTATCTGAGAGCTGGGGTATCTGATCCTCAATAATTTATAAGGAACCTCTGAAGCAATTCCTGCTGTTTAATGCGAAGGATTTTCTCTTGATTCACCACAACTTCTGAAGAACAGCTTCTCTTCACTTCTTCTCCTTTGGAATATTTAATATCTGTACTATACTTCTTGCTTTCTCCCCTCTTTGTAGGTACTCATGCTGGACTGAAGCAATCTTTATCTTTTTGCAAGCTTTCCTTGATAGTTATGTGTGGAACTAAAGAGCGCTCTCTGTTTTTATTATGTATTCTGTGTTCCAATTTTGTGTTTTTATGTTGAGAACCAACCTGCGAACTTCGGGTGAAGGGTACTATACAAATTTAATAAATGATAATATTATTAATAATATATGACAGCTATCACCCATTCTTCCCCATTTCTGGCATGAAGTTTCTCTCATCTCTGCTTCCCTTCTGATTTAACCAGAGTTGTGCCACTTTATTTTGTGCTATGTCAACGTTCTACTTAGGTAACCACCATATTATTCCTTCCTATCCTTTTTGACTCTAAGCTCCACAGTCATCTGCCTCATGGTGCACTGTGACTCTCAGCTCAGGATCCAGACATGTGTTCCTCCTGAAATCCACAACGTGTGGTGACAATAACAGACCACCCCAAGTGAATGGCTCTTCCAAGTCAGGGGTGGCCAACTTCAGACCTAGGTAGGGGTCCATGGGTCTCTTCCCAAGCCATGTCCCTCCCCAACTGTGCAACTGTTTTGTCTGGCTAGAATGTGTTCTTGGGTTGTTATAAAACCTCTTGCTGGATTGAGATGTAACTCTGACTTTTGCATGGCTGGAGTAAAAAGGCAAAGGTAAAGGACCCCTGGACAGTTACGTCCAGTCAAAGGCAACTAATGGGGTTGTGGTCTCATCTTGCTTTCAGGCCAAGGAAGCCGCGTTTGTCCACAGATAGCTTTCCAGGTCATGTGGCCAGCATGACTAAACCACTTCTGGTGCAATGGAACACCGTGATGGAAACCAAAGTGCACGGAAACGGCGTTTACCTTCCTGCTGCAGTGGTACCTATTTATCTGTTTGCACTGGCGTGCTTTCAAACTGCTAAGTTGGCAGGAGCTGGGACAGAGCAACGAGAGGAGCTCACCCCATCACAGGGATTCAAACTGCCAACCTTCTGATCGGCAAGCCCAAGAGGCTCAGTGGTTTAGACCACAATGCCATCCATGTCCCTACTGGAGTGTAGCCCCGTCACTGTTGCCTCTGGCCCCTGTCACTTTTCCTTCTGGCCCTACTCAGCACTGGCATGTAGGACCGAGAAGATTCCATGTGAAGAAATGCAGTCCTTAGGCTGAAAAAACGTCACCCACATAGCTAGTGAAAAAGCTCTGATTTCCCAGATATCCTTTGAGCGTGAGTGAAGAGACGGAGGAGAAGTATCTGAAGTACCTTCTCCCCTCCCTTTCTCTCTTTCTCTCTTTCGTCCCGAAGCAGCGCAAATGCTTTGAAAGATTCTATTCTCGGAAAGGAACTGAAATAATTTTAAACGGACCAATTTACATATTTCTGAAATAACATGCTTCCCTTCATAACAGATCCTTAGCTGTCAGGGTTGTTTCAAATTGAGGCAAAAATTATACTGTAGATTAAATTCTCACAGCTGATACATTTGTAACAATAATACTTAACCATCTTTAACTCTCAAATAAAAAATGCAGCAGATTGAGGCACGGCAGAAAGAATGCATAATACTGGGATCACATTAACAACACCTTCCGAAGGAAACATTAGAACTAGCACAGACAAAACACTAATTAGTATGAAACGGTGCAAAGGTATAAAGAGACAACGGTGAGCATTAGAAGGTCTTTTCTCTGCCTAACCTTGCTTCATTGTTAACTCTTTGATCCTACACTCCTAATCTGTGTAACTAATTAATCTTGAATAGGTAGCCAAGTAAGTATGTGGGTACTTTTGAGCAATATTGATAAATACAGACGGAACATCTTTCCAACTGTAATGACTTGTTCGCCACATCTTCCAGAAGTAATAATATATCTTCCCTCTAAATCCATTTCAAAAGGGATGTGGGTGGCGCTGTGGGTTAAACCACAGAGCCTAGGACTTGCCGATCAGAAGGTTGGCGGTTCGAATCCCCACGACGGGGTGAGCTCCCATTGATCGGTCCCTGCTCCTGCCAACCTAGCAGCTCGAAAGCACGGCAAAGTGCAAGTAGATAAATAGGTACCACTCCGGCGGGAAGGTAAACGGCATTTCCGTGTGCTGCTCTGGTTTGCCAGAAGCGGCTTAGTCATGCTGGCCACGTGACATGGAAGCTGTACGTCGGCTCCCTTGCCCAGTAAAGCGAGATGAGCGCCGCAACCCCAGAGTCGGTCACGACTGGACCTAATGGTCAGGGGTCCCTTTACCTTTACTTAAATCCGTTTCACCTGGCGTCAGTAGAACATAAAAACATAGTAAGAGGAGTCTACTGGATCAGGCCAATGGACCATCTAGTCCAGCGTCCTGTTCACACAGTGGCCAACTAGATGCCCATGGTAAACCCTCAAGTGAGCACAAGAGCAATTCTCCCCTCCTGTGGTTTCCAACAGTTGGTATTCAGAAGCCCTCCTACCTCTGATTATGGGAGCAGAACACAGCCAGCCTTATTGTCTATAAATTTGTTCAGTCCTCTTTTAAAGCTGTCCAAGTTAGTGGCCATCACTGACTCCTGCAGGAGCAGTTTCCATAGTTTAAATATCAACTGGTTGAAGAAGGAATTTATTTTATCTGTCCTGAATCTTCCAACATTCAGATTCATTGGATGTCCATGACTTCCAGTGTTGTGAGAGAGGGAGGAAACCTTTACTCTATCCACTTTCTTCATGCCGTGCATAATTTTATTAACTTCTTCCATGTCACCTATAACTTGCCTTTTTTCTAAAGTGAAAAAAAAGTCCCAAATGCTGCATTTTTTCCTCACAAGGAACGGCTCCACCACCTTGATTTTTCCAGTTGCCCTTTTCAATGGGCTTTCTGAAGTGAGGCAAGCAGAACGGTACAGAGTATTCCAAATGCAGTTGTACCATACATTTGTATAATGGCATTATGATACCGGCAATTTTATTTTCGGTTCCTTTCCTTTATATATTTTTTTTCAGCTGCTGTATGCAAAGGGCTCATCCAGACTTCCTTTTGTGCCATGTTTCTAGGCACAGGTCTGCGCTTTAAAGCTCTGTGTCCCAAGTGGTTCCCCCCACTTTTCTTTTTGCCCCAGTGCTTTCCCTGCAAAACCCACTCTTTACTCCTGAAAACAATTTTGTGGAAAACCCAATTGCCATTTGTTCCGATTCAGCATTAAAGAGTGGTTTTGCCTGGAGATAGCAGTGAGACAAAAAAACGTGTTGAGCCCTGAGTTGAGAGAGGGAGAGTTTGGACAGCAAACATCCCTCTATCAGCTCAAGTAGAAGCAACTGCCAACTGATGCCTTCTCTCCTGGAATTGTCTCCTGGAATGACCATTCCAGCTGTGTGCAGCAAAAGAAGAGGTGTGATAACAAACCCTCCTTCAGCTGTAACCAGCTGTCATTTGTATCTTCAGCTTCCAAAACTGTCTCCAACAGCAACCACCTGGGTGTAGCAGAGGAAGAGTTGAGAGAATAAGCCCTCCTCCATCAGTTCAGCTAGGACCAATTGCCATCTGGCTTCCCGTTTCCTGGAATCATCTCCTTCAGTGGTCATTATATAACAGCGGGGGGAAACTGGCCCTGAATACGCTTCTCTTCCTCTCCGCCCCATTCCTATTCCTTTCCAGTAGAAGTTTTAATCCAAAACATCTGGAGGGCACCTGGTTGGTGAACACTGTTGCAATTCTTACTGTTTAATTATTATTAAATATATAAATTGCCTCAAGTTCTTCAGCAGAAAGGTTGTATATAAATGAATCCAATAAATAAATAGTATTGTTACTAGATTTATATACTGCCTTTCATATGTCCGGATAGCTCAGTTGGTTAGAGCATGGTGCTGATAATGCCAAGGTTGTAGGTTCAGTCCCCGAATGGTACAACTATGTATTCCTGCATTGCAGATGGCTGGACTAGATAATGCTCAGGATCCCTTCCAATTCAACAATTCTTTGATCATGCTCGAAGTGATTTAAATATTAAATAGCCATAAACTGTGATAAGACGGCAAGAAAAAGAAAAAAGGTATCTGCCAATTAACTGACTACTTTCTCTTCTATCACCACCTTCCATCTTGGTGGATGTCACATGCCAATTAAGTACAATTAAAGAAGCTTATGAAAGCCTCCACTGGTTAAAGAGTTCACAGATGCACATCTATGCAAACATTTCATACCACATCTATTCATTATGTAAGTATAAAAAAGTATACTTGAGTAATATAACCCACAGTAAATACTGTTCCATGTTTTCACAAGCTTGCTAAGACCCTCTCTCCTCTACAACGTCAGCTAATCTTGTGATGGAAGGCCTTGAAATTTGAAATGTTGTTTTGACATATTTGACATATCCTTTTCATCAATGTCAAAACAAAATGTCAACATTTTGCAATAGCAACCCTCTGTGAGGAAGGATTATGACGTCCACTCAGTGCCTGAACAACAGATTATTGGGGAGACTTCAGCAGGATAATTATTGATAATTATTTATTTAACAGTTTTACACATGCTTTGCTTGGCTTTAAACAAATCTGTGAAATATCTCTTGACTTTTCTAAACCCAGAATGAGACTTTTCCACCCACCAGTTCTACAGTGGCTATTTTGCTAAGCAAAGTGTTGAACTGAGGCCTACACTGGTCAAATGGCCAGCTTTTGTGAGTGACAAATATACAGGCCCACAGCCAGAAATTTTGTGGCAGGGTTCCAAAAGGTATATTATTAATTGACTACACAAAGTGAGGCCCTTGGTTTAACTAAAGCATTCTGGCATATTTGGTCGTGTGTAATGTGAGCTGGTACAGAACAGTGGCTAAGACTGAATTATATGTAAAGAACCCCCCAATTTGAATCTTGTCCCTGTTGTGAACTTACTAGGTGGCCCTTATGCAAGTCACCCACCTCTATCTGCAATGTAGGTGATAATAAACAGGGTTGAAGTAGGGATTACAGTTAGGTCAGGCATGTGAAATGCCATACAGATGTTAAGTATTGTTAACAAGGATGCGGGTGGCGCTGTGGTCTAAACCACTGAGCTTCTTGGGCTTGCCGATCAGAAGGTCAGCAGTTCGAATCCACACAATGGGGTGAGCTCCCGTTGCTCGGTCCCAGCTTCTGCCAACCTAGCAGTTTGAAAGCACACCAGTGGAAATAGATAAATAGGTACCACTGTGGCGGGAAGGTATACGGCGTTTCCGGGCACTCTGGTTTCCATCACGGTGTTCTGTTGTGCCAGAAGCGGTTTAGTCATGCTGGCCGCATGACCTGGAAAGCTGTTTGTGGACAAATGCCGGCTTCCTCAGCCTGAAAGTGAGATGAGAGCCACGCCCCATAGTCAACTTTGGCTGGACTTAACCGTCCAGGGGTCCTTTACCTTTAATTGTTCTGTATTTATCTGCTATTCTATCTTTTATTAATTACTACTCTCAGTGTATGGTATTATATAATATTAACTTAAAAGGTGCCCTGTAATTATTTGTATCGAAGATTGGCATATACACGTATGTATGTATGTATGTATGTAAATAAATAAATAAATAAATAAATAAATAAATGCCTCCCTCTCACAGCTTGGTTCGTTCCAAGTCACCATTTCTCAGACTCAGTTACCTATTTGTAAAATGTAAGAAATAGTAACTTCAAATATGGTGGCTGTAAAGTGTGTGTGTGTGTGTGCATGTGCGCGTATATGTGCAAACTTTCAAGTGGCCCTATATACTGTATAATAAAAAAGTTCTAGTCTGAACTGCTGTTGCATCCAAACCAGCCACAGCAGGTAAGGCTGAATGGAAACTGCTATTTATTGCAATTCTTGTGAAGATTCTCTTACCGAATGAGAATTTTAGGATGTAGCCCAACAATAACAACACTATTTAACCTTGAGGGGGGAAATGTTGACACAGTATTTATGCGTTATTTATTGCAGCAACAAATAAATCATAGAACATAAGGTTCTATGAGATGCTTCATTCAGGTGTTACAAGTCTTTTATTTAAAGGAAACAGGAAAAGAAAACATGTTAGGCAGGATCTGTAGAACAGATATGAATGAAGTTTTGGAAGACAGTTGAGCATCCATCAAAAAGGGAGAATGATTTATGTATTTGAAAAAGCAAGGGGAGGGAAAGACAAGGAAGAATGAAAATGGAAGCCAAGCCAGCTGCTGCTGTTGTTATTTTATTGTTATTGTTAGCCTTGAGACCTTGAACCTGGCCCAGCAGTAAATTATCAACTAGGAGCAGAGTTGCATACTGTGTATAATCTGCTCCTTTGAGTCATCTGGCTGCTGGATTCTACACGTTGAAGCTTCTGAGGTTACCAGTGAATGGACCACTGTAGCCTGGCTCCTGTGGTCCAGGAATGGTCACAGTAACTCAAAACGGCCTCTTTCCAATGTCCATACCTATTTTTGTGTGCAGAAGTCTGTATTTGCCTCAAATTTACTTAATCCTGACTATGTGAATACTGACCTCCACCCCCCATATATAATCTTTGAATCTGAAGTGCAAAATTAAAAATAACATTGAACAGAGAAAGAAGTTTCAAAGATATGTCTTGGTATACATTTCATCAAGACAGAAAACTCATTCTAAATGTCTGAGCAGAGGAGAGTTTATCATCTAGAAGGTAAGGGGGGAAATACCAATGTATGTGCACAGATTTCCTCCCCTAATAATAATAATAATAATAATTTATTTATACCCCGCCCGCCTGGGTGAGTTTCCCCAGCCACTCTGGGTGGCTCCCAATTGAGTGTTAACAACAATACAGTATTAAATATTAAAAACTTCCCTAAACAGGGCTGCCTTCAGATGTCTTTTAAAAATAAGATAGCTGCTTATTTCCTTGACATCTGATGGGAAGGCGTTCCACAGGGCGGGTGCCACTACTGGGAAGGCCCTCCGCCTGGTTCCCTGTAACCTCATTTCTCGCAATGAGGGAACCGCCAGAAGACCCTCGGCTCTGGATCTCAGTGTCCGGGCTGAACGATGGGGGTGGAGACGCTCCTTCAGGTCTACAGGAACGAGGCTGTTTAGGGCTTTAAAGGTCAGCACCAACACTTTGAATTGTGCTCAGAAACGTACTGGGAGCCAATGCAGATCTCTCTTCAGTAGACCCCAAGAAAAAGCTCAGAAGGAGGAATACCATAGCATTATTTTGTGGTTCGAGAACCCGATGCCCGCATAGTGGAATGAAAACACAAGGACACGTGATATAAGGTTAATGGGCAAGAAAAGGCCACAACTTTATTGATTACAGCAAGTGAAAAGGTATTGGCTTAGGCATTGGATTACATCAGCTTGGAGAGGGCTGAGTCTAAAACAGGGGGGTTTATTCACCAGTAGGTGGAGCCTGTTGATGCTAATCCAACTATAAGCTCTCCCCTGATGTCACCGAGGGTCGTGCCATGGCTTCCCGCCACGTAGGCATCGGACAGAATACACGACCGCTGGATTCCTTTAACGGAATACCCAAAAATTGAAGGCGTAGGCGATGGCCACACCTAGCCCTTCCACACACCACAACACATTATTCCAATGCCTAACCTACCCACCAATACCACGAAGGTTGTGACGATTGCTACGAGGTAGGCAAAAAAACCCCAAAGCCTAATGCCAAATGGAAAAATTCCTGCCAGCCCCCCCGGACAACCAGGGTGACCAACCTAAGGTCCATAGCAAGGCCAAAAGAAAAATGAGACCCTGAGCTCTAAGGAAGTGGAGGGTGGGTGACTCGCGACGGGACGACAAAGAGTGAGGCTGGGAGGCTGGTGCAGCAACAATTTACGCTGCATACACGCCCCCTCGAAGGCACCTGGATGGGTGTCTGTCCATGGGCGTGGGTGCCAGCCAGGTGAGTGGGAGGCAGGGGGATAACGCCCCCTGCTTGAGGCGGAGACCGGCTCCCGCCCACAACCACTCCCCTCTTTTGCAGGAGGAGAGTCTTTGTCACTTGCCTGCTGTCACCAAAGTTCTCCCAAAGTCCCTTACCTATTTTTTTTTAAAAAATATGCCCAACTTTAAAGCATCGTGCAGTCAAGTTAGCTGCTTTTAAACAAAAACAGAGAATGTTTTGCATGTTATTTCATTAATATATATAACATGTATACACTGACAAAATTAAAGGGTATAATAAATCTCTTTTGTAAAGACATCTTTAAAATGTAGATACACAATACTATTAACCTCATAGGAAAACAACAGAATTTAAATTACTTCTTTCAAGATTAAAAACAGTTCCCATCTAAAGAATTCTCTAAGAGGGGACAGTTGGAAATTGAATATTTGATATTTCTAGCCCATCGTAAACTTTCCCATGCATAGATCCTACAGATGCTACCTTCTTAGCCTCCCAAGGGATAACCATCCCCTCCGCTTGAAAATATTTTGAGGTTTGTATAAAGCAGGGGAAAGGAAGAGAGAAACATTATCTGCTGCTCTGGATCTGAACCTCAAAGGTTTCTTTGACGCAAGTGTGAGCTTGACCACGTGAACGTGGTTTCAATTCTTCCTCCCCAAAGCTCACTTGAAACAGACATGAACATACTAGCCATTGGAAGCAAATGGCTTTGTTACTTTGATGGTTTGCAGATTTCATAGCTGTCCTTCTCCCCGTTCCATCTAAAAGTGAAATGATACATTGTAATTTGGATTATAATTTTGTTTTGATGATTTTAATTGATAACAGACAAAGGGGGAGAAATCTGCAAAGATTTTTCTTCTCTCTGCAGAACATATGATATGTCTATGTCCCCCACCCTTTGGTAAACATCTGCGTATAATAAAAAGATGCTGTACTAAAACTGCATTTCCTTTACCTTCCCTCAGAATTTTTTTGGGGCTGATATTCCTGATGCAAGAAAAATGAAGCTTCTTTCCATCGCTCAGGAAGTCTTTTCTTTCACCTTCAGTACTCAAGGTGACAATTATAAAATTTTCCCACTTTAGTTTTTAATGATGTCAGAGGAAGTTTTTCCACACCCTTTATTGTTATCAGCTCAACCTCATCAATACAGATATTGCACACCACAATTTATTACTTTTTGTTTTTAAAGGAGGGGAAATCTCAAAATGGTGTTTATGCAACATTTTATGAAATTTTTACTCCATTGCATCAAATAATATGCTTACTTGTTCAGTTTTATTTTTATTTTAAAGAACATTTTGTTCTAACTTAATTGCCTGGTTCCACACAAGTACTTTGTTAAAAAGCCTCACATATTTGTATAGGCATGCAAATCAAAAGAGACCAAGAACGGTTCAGACCTGCTCCATCTCTGTTGTGCTAAGGGACTTATTCATTCAGTTTATCAGCTATATAAAAAATAAGTGTGCTGTACTGTATACACCTACCTCTTAAAAAAATTGCTAATACTATCAAAGCTCTTACGAAAAACCAAAGCAAACCAAAAGAGACTCACAATACCATGCTATAATAGGAATTTCAGCTCCTGTGAAATCGCTACTGTAAACGTTAATAAAAAGCATACTTTTTCTTTTAAGGCTATACACCAACTTTTGTTCTCTCTTTAAAAAACCCAATAGACCCCTCCATGTTTTCTTCTTTGGAGGGTGTAATAGTTTAAACATGAGGTGTGAATTAGAATCAGTGCTGGGAGAGCTAAAACCAAAATGATCAGAGGGCTGCAAGGACTTCCTTGCGAGAAAAGGCTACAACATTTGGGGGGGGGAGTAGTTTTAAAAAGGGCAAGTAAAAGAGGGCATGGCAGTGGTTTAAAAATTACATGTGGTGTGGGGAAAAGTGATTAGAGAGTTTTTGTCTCTCTCTTCTTTTTATTTTTTTAATTTTTTTAAATAATATTTATTAACAGTTTAAAGACTATAAAAGAAAGAAAAAGAATTCAACAAAACAATACAATACAATACAAAAGAAAAACACTACGTAACACTAACACTAAAACATTGAATTAACAAAACAAAACAAACACAATTTAAAACACATCCAATAATTTCAGTATCTTATCTTTCATTCACTTGTTTCCACGACCTCTTTTTCACACAGTGTATAGTTCAACTGTTGTCTTTGTCCATGGAGTTTTCTTGGCAGGGATACTGGAGTGGCTTGCTGGTTCCTCCTCCAGGTGGCTCACATTTGGTCAAAACTCTCCACTATGACCTGTTCATCTTGGATGCCCTGCTCGGCATAGTTCATAGCTTCTCTGAGTTATTCAAGCCCCTTCGCCACGGCAAGGCAGTGATCCATGATGGGTCACCTCATGAGAAGAGAAGACTCCCTGGAAAAGACCCTGATGTTTGGAAAGATGGAGGGCACAAGGAGAAGGGGACGACAGAGGACGAGATGGTTGGACAGTGTTCTCGAAGCTACAAACATGAGTCTGACCAAACTGTGGGAGGCAGTGGAAGACAGGAGGGCCTGGCGTGCTCTGGTCCATGGGGTCACAAAGAGTCGGACATGACTAAACGACTAAGCAACAACAACATAGTTCAACTATGGAATTCAATTCCAGAAGATGTAGTGATAGATACTAATTTGAGTGGCTTAGAAAGGGGGGTTAGACAAAACCAAAGAGGATAAAACTACTAGATAATGGCTACTAGACACAGTGGTTCAATGGGGGCTCCAAGGCAGCATGCTACAGAATCCCATCTCCAGGCAAAAAGCACCAGGGAAGGCTATGGCATTATAGTTTTGCTGGTGGGCTTCCCAGATCCTCATAGAATTGCAGAGGATCATCTAGTCCAACCACCTGCAATGCAGGAATCTTTTGCCCAACGTGGGTCTTGGACTGACAACCCGGAGATTAAGAGCCTCATGCTCTACCAACTGAGGTATCCCAGCTAGACTAGATAGGCTGTTGGTCTGATCCAGCAGGGGTCTCATATACTTGGAAGGATTTCTCTGCAACATCAAGACACCTAAAAAGATTGCCAAATACTTAGGCCCTGTCTTAGGGAATGCCAAATTTTTGATAGCCAAAGCATAGATGTTTTCTGCACCAAACTTGGAAGCACACTTTGCTCTTATACCCACAAGTATTTACTTTTAGAATGTACGACTGTCCCCATTTACCAGGAACAGTCCAGTTTTTTGGGAAACTTGTGACTGGTAAATCACGGCTTCTATTTTGTCCCAATTCAATCTGGGTTTCTAGAGTTGTCATTCTTCAACTCCCTCTTTGGGGTAGCCGGAAGCTCTTGGTGAAAGGTGAATACAACATTATAAGTTTCTTCAGGAGACCAGAAAAATGAAGAGAACTGATTTGATTGATTACAACTTTAGCATCAAACAAGTAATTAGAAGAAAGCCTACTCTTTGTTAAGTTGTGGGCGAACATATCAGACGATACAGCGATTCTTCCAAAGCAGCTCTTTATTTGTAAGCTGGAACAGAACTGAACTGAGGAGCTCAGTCAGCCTGCTTATATAGAGCTCCACTAGAATGCAACAGTAACCATTTTCTGTAACTAGCCAATCACTGAACGTCACTTTTGATCCTTCATATGCATACAAACTATCCAATCACTGAATGTCACTTTCGATCCTTCATTTGCATAACTATCTACAGTATCCCCCTGCTGGACCAGGGTGAGAACTTCAGTACATAACACTCCTCATGGCTGTATTGTGAATCCTAGCTTGTGTAGAGTGACAGCTTGAGACTGACCACAAACTGAGTCAGAACCACTTCATATTCAAATGTACTAGAACTGCCAGGAAAACATGCATTGAAACATATTTCATAATGAACATTGAGGGGCCATGAAGTGCACAATCTGCCATCTGATATGTTGGCAAGGCTCATTCAAACTGATTGATAATAGATTGCCGCGTTAACTATAGTCATCTTTAGGTGTTATAATCCCCCATGGGAGTAGCATTTATGTGAGGATAAGAAACCACCAGATGGCTGTTTTAGTAGGGGGGCAGGCAGCATTTCTACTTTTGAACAGGAGCAGAGCTCAGCCATCATTCATGGTGCCCACAACTTCATTTAAATTTACCCCCCAAAAATGTATTGCCCCTGCCCACTGATCTATGAATGTTTGGCACATAGAGGAAAGATCCTTGGATCATCAGAGGTCTGCAGTCTAACCTTAGTTTCCAATTTAACAGGTCCTTTTGAGATTAAGGACACAAATAGAGGAAATGAAGAAGAAAACAGCACTACAACTTTATTCTTTAAATAACCAAGGGCAGCCAAACTATTCACTTAATTCCCATTGATTTGGATGTGAATAAAACTTGATTGCCATTCTCTGGATTGTGCCCATTTGGCAGCAATCCGAAAAGGCACCATCACCATATCTATGTCCTCAATTGGACTGTGTGAATTTGCTTTGGCACAAGAACCAGTACCACCCCCTCCCCCAATTACCCATATTCTATCAGGAGCTGGGATGGAGTGAAAGGCAAATCTTGAAAAACAGCTTGGTGTACAGCATGGTATAAGAGTCTACTAATTCCTAAAGCAGACACAGAAATAAATAGGTGCAAGGCCTTTCATACAAGCTTACTGAACAAGCTTACTGAATTGCAACCAATGTCAAGGAACAACGTTGTTTGCAATACTGTGATCTGTTCTTTCCAGTTCTTTCCCCAGAGATCTGATAGAAGCTGCTCCTCTGCAAGCACAGCTGAAATGAATGGGAGTTTTGCAGAAACACATCCAGCCACAAACCGGCTTGGACAAGAAAGATTTCTTCTGGTACACACTCATAATGACAGCTGTAATATTCAGTCATTAATTTGTTTGATTAATTGATTAAAAAGAACTTGACTGGTTAAACGAGTATCTCACAATTAGGTAGACAGCTGATTTTTTCAAAAAGTAATTTTGACTTTTATTAGGGTGTTTATTTTTTAAAAACCCCAAACCCTGCATTTCCTCCTGTGTGCAAGAGAAGGAGAAATCCCTCTTCTATGGAAGTATCTGCAGCAGCATGGGCATAATTTTTTTTAAAAAAGTATATTTCTCTCTTTAGAACGGATCTTTTATTTAATGTGCAAATGTGAACAGATTAAGATTGCACTCCTAAGCATACTTACTAGCGTGCAAGTCCCATTGAGCTCTGTGGGACTGAATTCTGAGCAAACATGTTTAGGACTGCATGCAACTGATAAGAACTCCAGTCCTATACACACTGATCTGTGAGCAACGTAAGTCAGTGGGACTTGCTTCTGAATAAACATAGGATTGTACTACAGGATTTTAAAACCGACTGACAACCCTACTCATAACATACTGAGATTTCAGTGTGAATCCTTCCTGCAAAACAGTGACAGCCTCAAGGCATACAACACAGGCCCTGCTGCACCTGAGCTATATACAGTGTCCCCAATCCAATAAGTACTTCACCTCTGGAAGCAATCAGATCATATTTTAGAAATAAATACAAGGAAGGATCCAGGTACTGGAAATGTAACTGTTATTAACATCTGCTGAAGCATAGTCATCTGATGCAACCAATGAAGTGGACTCTCCGCTGAAAGCTTATGCCGTAATAAATCTGTTTAGCGCCACAAGACTCTCTTGTTGTTTTTGCTGACTTTAAACCATTCGAAAACCCTTGCCTTTTAAAATATTTCCCTCTTTCCGGGTAATGTAGCCTTCACCAAGAAGCATAAGACTGACCACACAATGGTAAGCAAAACTTCTCCTGTAATAAATAAGCCCTGCAGCCGAAAAAAGGCACGGTCCCCACTATGCGTAGCAAGTGGTTTTTCAGTACGCTTGTTTCTCTTGGCAGGGTTTAGACACATCTTTCTAGTTAACAAATGTATTCTGCTGTCAGCTCTTTTCAAGAATTATGCTCCCTGCCTGATGCCAAAAACCTCTTTAAATATTAATAAATAACTCAAAGGTATCTTAGATAGTCTGCACTTGAGGAATTATGCTAATGTTTTTTTGTGATGAAAATATGAGAAACTCCCCCCCCCCACCCCACACTTCCTCCTGGCTTTCTACAGTTTGTATGTAGACCTCCCAGATCCACTGCAGTTCACCACTGAAAGAATTTGCTTGAAATGCAGTGGGCAATCCATTTAAAAAAGAAAAAAAGGCAGTGGCAAAAATTCCCATTGACTTCAAAAGCAAATCCATGTTGGGGCATCAATTACGGAACAATACTGTAGTCAAGCACACAGACTAGACGACTTACCATGTTTACCTAATCATTTGCTGCGAGGGACACCTTCCATGGATGTAGGTGGAGATGAGACAAGCCCATCAGGGTTGTATTGGGGCAAAGTGAAAGACAACTCAGGAAGAATATTTCGATCAAATGTTATTAGCCACACAAGAACAATGGAATGCTGGTGTTCAGAAATTGTATGCTACTGAATACCATCTGAATACTGGCAACTGTGGGAGAGAGATTGTGTCTTCATGCTTGCTTGTGGGATTGCCAGAGGCAATCTCATGATCTAGATGGACTTTTGGATTTATTTGGCAAGGCTGTTCATGTGTTATCCTTGAATGAATGAATGAATGAATGAACGAACGAATGAATGACAGATGCGGAAAAGAAGTGGCAACACAGCATCCATTAAAATCAATAAACAGCAAAGGAACAACAGTACAACAATCTGGACATCACGCCTTGTAATGAATGGTCAGGAAAAGCCTGTTCCACCTGGAGCTTTGCGTCTTCTGTATTCCCCCCCCCCCCTATAAATTTATAGAAATTTAAAGTGGCATATATATTCTTTTAATTAATAAATAAGCATGAATAGAGAGATGCAGCAAGTCACCTGATCTGCTACCCAAAGGGGATTATTGTGTAGAAACCTGTTTACAAGTCTGTGTGAAGCTGTCTGCATGTGTTTTCAACAGCACATTTGTTAAACTTCAAGTTTATTTGTCTTGGCTGCACCAATTTCATCCAATGGTTAAACAACATCCCCAGGAATCAGAGAAAGGAGATTGATGAGAAGGTTTCTAAGATACCTCCAGCTCCAGCCCTAATTAAAAATTCAGAAAAAATAAAATTCCTACATTCCCCCCCCCCCCATAGCATTGCATTATATTCTACAGCTTCAGTGGATTAGTGTCATAATCAATCTAGAACTTGCAGAAAACTGAGACTGTGTACACACTTCTGCTTACTCTGCAGCCAGTGTGCTCCCAATATTGGTTTGAGAAGCTATGTACTTATGACATTCATCACAATCCATATTTATCCTGTATGTATCCAGTCGTTTCACAAGAAATGCTGTGTTTTGATGCTGTTATATAGATGGAGAGGGGATCCCCCTAAATCTTAGGAATGAATAAATGCTAGGATTTTGAGTAATTGGGATATGGATTAAAATATAAACTGCAGTTGTACCAGACAGGGAATTCCTGGGCTGACTTATGCAAACCAACCTGGCTGAGCTACTGCTATCAATCGAACAATAGAGGGCCATTGACTTCTTTCCCCAGGTGTGAACAGAGTCTGGGGATTTGGGAGGTTGCCACAGTAAGTGCTCTGGGGGTTTCTGGGAGGAAGAAGGGGAGAGATACATCTTTGAGGGAAACAGCCTGAAGACTGCCTGCACTGTAGTCTCCCTCCATACAGACCAAAGGTGTAAATAAATTTAATAATAATAATAATAATAATAATAATAATAATAATAATAATAATAATTTATACCCCGCCCATCTGGCTGGGTTTCCCCAGCCACTCTAGGCAGCTCCCTATCAAGTGTTAAAAACAATTTTGTTGTTGTTGTTGCTGTTATTTAGTCGTTTAGTCGTGTCCAACTTTTTGTGACCCCATGGACCAGAGCATGCCAGGCACTCCTGTCTTCCACTGCCTCCCGCAGTTTGGTCAAACTCATGCAGGTAGCTTCGACAATACTGTCCAACCATCTCATCCTCTGGTTTGATCTTCTTGCAGTCCATAGGACTCTCAAGAGTCTCCTCCAGCACCATAATTCAAAAGCATCAGCCTTCTTTATGGTCCAGCTCTCACTTCCATACATCACTACTGGGAAAACAATACAGCATTAAATATTAAAAACTTCCCTAAACAGGGCTGCCTTCAGATGTCTTTTAAAGATAAGATAGCTGCTTGTTTCCTTCACATCAGAAGGGAGGGCATTCCACAGGGCGGGCGCCACTACCGAGAAGAATAAACCATATTCCTTAAAGCACGACAGTTTCTGCTGTATCTTCTACTCTCCATTGGCTCTCAGTGTGGTGTAGTGGTTAAGAGCGGTAGTCTCGTAATCCTGGGTAACCGGGTTCGCGCCTCCGCTCCTCCACATGCAGCTGCTGGGTGACCTTGGGCCAGTCACACTTCCTTGAAGTCTCTCAGCCCCACTCACCTCACAGAGTGTTTGTTGTGGGGGAGGAAGGGAAAGGAGAATGTTAGCCGCTTTGAGACTCCTTAAAGGGAGTGAAAGGCGGGATATCAAATCCAAACTCTTCTTCTTCTTCTTCTTCTTCTTCTTCTTCTTCTTCTTCTTCTTCTTCTTCTTGGCAGACAGAGGCAAAATGTACCCATCTTTTGTAACAGTACAGTTCCCCTCAGAACCAGCTTTGATCCAAATTAAGGCACAAACCACACTCCTGCGGTTTACAATACTGTAGCTGAAATTCAGAAGTATATGGCTTCCAACTGTGGAAGCACAGTATAGCCATTGTGGCTAGTAGCAATTTATAGCCTTATCCTCCATGAATTTATCTAATCCTCATTTAATCCATCCATGCTGATGACCCTCATGGCCTCCTGTAGTTCCATAATATCACTATGCACGGTTTGAAGGACTTTCATCTGTCTTGAATCTTCTAACATTCAGCTTCATTGCCTGTCCATGAGTTCTGATGTCACGAGAGAGGGATAAAAACTTTATCCTATTCCACTTTCTTGGGAGAGCCAGTGTGGTGTAGTGGTTAATAGCGGTATTCTCGTAATCTGGGGAACCGGGTTCGCCTCTCCGCTCCTCCACATGGAGCTGCTGGGTGACCTTGGGCCAGTCACACTTCTTTGAAGTCTCTCAGCCTCACTCACCTCACAGAGTGTTTGTTGTGGGGGAGGAAGGGAAAGGAGATTGTTAGCCGCTTTGAGACTCCTTAAAGGGAGTGAAAGGTGGGATATCAAATCCAAACTACTCCTCTTCTTCTTCTTCTTCTTCTTCTTCTTCTTCTTCTTCTTCTTCCTCATGCCGTGCATAATTTTATAAACTTCTATATTTCTCACTTGATAATAAGAAAGTACTTGCTTATTTTCTAATCTAAAAACTTGCAAACACTGAAAGATTTCCTCATAGGGGATTTGCTCCATCTTCTTGGAATATTTTGGTTGCCCCTTTCTGAAAAATTTCCAACTCTACAATAACCTTTTTGTGGAAAGGTGGCCAGAACTATACATGGTTTTCCAAGTACGGTCATGCCACAGATTAGTATAATGACATATCAGCAGTTTTATTTTCAATTCCTTCCCTACTGATCCCTAGCATGGAATTTGCCTTTGTGGCTTCTGCCACACACTGGGTTATCATCTTCACTGAGCTATCCACTAAGACCCCAAGGTCTCGTTCAGGGTTCTAGATTGCATTGGTGAGCATCCATGAGAAGTCTCTTCCCACTTCAGATCATTGCTCTCCCAGTTGTGAAGGGCTCTAAACTGTGTACAGATGACATGCTGGAGAAAGCAGGGCTTGGCTGTGTTTGCTGCCACAGGAGGAGAATGAAGTGCCTAACAGGGCTAGAGTCTGAGTCCTAAATAAAACTGGATTGGGGCTACTCTTATGTTCTAGCATGCTAGAACTGCTAAGAGAACATGGATTAGCTTCTAAACATTACAGGATGCAGAAGTTTGCCCCTTTGCCCAGACAAATGAAAAGTTTCACCTACAGATATCAAAACTCAAAGATTTGCTACTGTGATTTTCCACTTGGAATGCCAAGGTGATAGATTTGCTGAAAGAGCTTTTGGGCAAGTAATGCTAAACTGGAGGATGTGTCATAGTTTCTCTGTACAGCATGTCTTTTGGTCATCTCTATCTGAGCCAGCTGATTCTATTTTCAAACCAGTCAGTCAGGAGAAGCCTGCTTTGTTAACATCACAGAAGCCAATGTGGATTTCTTTCATTTACCTCAGTACCTAAATAAAATATAATTATGGCTGCCAATAATCACTCTACAGTAGTAGTCACTCTACAAATCACTAGAAAAAAAATAGGGCTGAACTTATTTGCGTCAGGTTTTGTAACTGTTGAAAGACACCCCCAGTTTTCAACTATTTTCAGTGTTCATTGCCAGTACAAAAAAAACGTTTAAAAAAAGTACTTTCAAAGGGACAACTGAAATAAGATAATATTTGGCACAGCCCTAAATAAAGGTCTGGTGTTCAAATCCCCCACACAATTCTCTACAAAAAAAATGCAGTAGTATTCTGAACCACAACCAAGGAAGAAGCACTCTGAGAAATTCATGGGTTGTAAGAGGTATTTAAAATGCTTTACAACTATAGGACATGAGATAACATGAACAGAGACACTAAGAAAACATAATTTAACTCAGACGCTGAAGGCACCTGAGATAAACCCGTGCTGAATGGCTTATGGTCCTGAAAGTAGAATTAGGCAAATGTTGGGGCAGCATAAAAGTTGTGCTGCACAATGCACCTTCATGTACTATTTCATTTGTGAGCTCTCTCCCTAAATCAGGGCACATGAGGCTCACATCTTGGTATACTTATTAGAGTAGCTACATAGCTGAGGCACATAAAAATATAAGTTCTTAACTAATGGTAAGCTGTCTGTTAAAATAACTTCAGGCCCAAACTAACCCCTGTTTTTTTTATAAAAACAAACAAACCACAAAATGGCCAAGGGCAGAGTGTGTCTGAACAGAAGGAGCGCAGACAGAGGGAAGCTGTTGCCTGGCTGCTTTTTCATCTGGGAGTGGGGAATGGGAAGAGAGGAAGAAAGACAGGGAAAGTTTGGAACTACAAAGCATCGCCCCTGCAGGTGAAAAATCTGGGGAGGGAGGATGACCTTAGGCTGAAAAATGACTAGAAGGGAAGGGTTAAATAATCTCTCCCCACCTGCTCTTCTGTTCAAGTAGAACATGTTCCAGGCTGCCCTAAGTTTAAGAGAGAAAAAAATACAGCACAAGAAAGAATCATACAACTCTCTGAAGCTCACTGAAATTACTAGGTGGGTTTCTCAGTGAGCCAAAGGTGGCTCTTCCCTGCCTCTGGTTGTCAGTTGTTGTTGTTGTTGTTGTTTAGTCGTTTAGTCGTGTCCGACTCTTCGTGACCCCATGGACCAGAGCATGCCAGGCACTCATGTCTTCCACTCCCTCCCACAGTTTGGTCAAACTCATGCTGGTAGCTTCGAGAACACTGTCCAACCATCTGGTCCTCTGCCGTCCCCTTCTCCTTGTGCCCTCCATCTTTCCCAACATCAGGGTCTTTTCCAGGGAGTCTTCTCTTCTCATGAGGTGGCCAAAGTATTGGAGCCTCAGCTTCACGATCTGTCCTTCCAGTGAGCACTCAGGGCTGATTTCCTTCAGAATGGATAGGTTTGATCTTCTTGCAGTCCATGGGACTCTCAAGAGTCTCCTCCAGCACCATAATTCAAAAGCATCAATTCTTTGGTGATCATCCTTCTTTATGGTCCAGCTCTCACTTCCAGACAACACTACTGGGAAAACCATAACTTTCACTATACGGACCTTTGTCAGCAAGGTGATGTCTCTGCTTTTTAAGATGCTGTCTAGGTTTCTCATTGCTTTTCTCCCAAGAAGCAGCCGTCTTTCAATTTCGTGACTGCTGTCGCCATCTGCAGTGATCATGGAGCCCAAGAAAGTAAAATCTCTCACTGCCTCCATTTCTTCCCCTTCTATTTGCCAGGAGGTGATGGGACCAGTGGCCATGATCTTAATTTTTTTGATGTTGAGCTTCAGACCATATTTTGCGCTCTCCTCTTTCACCCTCATTAAAAGGTTATTTAATTCCTCCTCACTTTCTGCCATCAAGCTTGTGTCATCTGTATATCTGAGGTTGTTGATATTTCTTCCTGGTTGTCAGTTAGCTAACTGTTAATGCAACTTCATCAGGTGCTTAAAGTAGCTGTTCACTCAGGCCTTCTTGGGGCTGTTAACCTTGAATGTTTTTCCACCTTGAAATTAGTAGAAGCAGACTTATGGGTCGTGTCTACTTTTCCCTTGCAGGTTTTTTTGGGTTTTTTTTTTTTAAAAGAAAAACAGTTTGAGGAATGCAATCCTGAGGTGAAAAACGGCAAAGTGAGAAGTTCAGCTTATGTCCCCTGTCCACTCCCTTTTGCAGTTTCAAAGACTGCCTGCCCCAGACTGCTTTGGGTGAAAGAGTGAGAGAGGGAAGTATTCATAATTTGTAGTTTGAGCCTGAAGAAATTTACAATATGCACCTGACCTTACCATCTTCTCATACGTGTGAGATATTTAACCCTTCCAGGGCATATGACCCAGTGAACCTCCTGCACACAGATCTGAGAGTCACAACTGAAAGCATAAGAAATGGATTAGAATAAAAAATGTACCCATTTGCATTGGTTACAGGAAGGGCAAAATGAGTTTTTGATGAACCAGGCTGCCTATATGTGAGTGGCAATGGCTTGTTGGAAGATTTGGTCCTCTGTCATTTTTTAAATTTTATTTTTTGCACTTCTAAAATATTCTTATAAGTTTGTTTTCCTACTAATGCTTGGGGGAATTAATGACGTTATAAAATGGGGGGAATCTTATCAAAATTAAAGAAAGAAAAAGCTGGTATTTGTTTAGAAGAAACCCATATAAAGAAAGGGCATGACAACGTTTTTAAAAAGAAAAGAACAATTAACTATTTTTAAAATCACCGTGGTAAACAGTGGTGGGTTTATGACACCACGGGCTGCTAGCTAATAGATGCCATCCCCAAGCAGATCTATATTCAAGCTCCTCTGTGTTGAAAACCGACATGACCATTTTCTCAAGCATTTGCCTTACAACAGAAGATGTACATCAGTTTGCACAGATGCAAAACTGCCTTCTCCAGACCTTTTTCAGAAAAATGAGCTGGCACACACCCTAAGTTGAAGTCTGATTCTTCCTATCAAACATGCAATGACTTTACTCGCATTATTCATCTTTGTCACTAACACTTCTCCCAAATGCCCCTTCTCTAACTCCCAGAGTCCCACCTTTGCTCTACTTTTAATTGAAAATTTACATATCATGCTTCTTTACACCTGGAAATGTCTACCCTTTGAACTAAATTGAGGTCCCCTGCTCAATGCTCATAAAAAGCAAGACTGGCACTTCCCCTGTTTTAAACTGTTGCTTTGAAGACAGTTTCTGTATAATCCTTTTCAAACTGGATGGTGCCCAGGGATGTTTGCCTAATAAAGTACTTTAGAAAAGAGAATGTATTGTATTCTAATACTTGCAAATTAGATACAGGCTCACCTCTTGAAACTGGGAAATTCTTTACAGAATTATAAAGTAATAGAGATGGAAGGCAGAACACAGAGGAACTGGAAACATCCATGATCTCTTTTTAACACCCAGATTATACTTTCTTTTATTAAACAATTGAAAGTAAATCTGAAAGGCCAATTAAGATTCTGGATTTCCCAAGACACTATAGAGAAGCCAGGTAGCCATGAGGGCTTCTCTCCTTTGTTTTACTCAAGTATTATGTTTTGGAAAGCAATTTGAATGCTAAGTACTTGAGATATTCAAGTTAATATATGTGAACTATGTTTCTACTGGAGAAGAAGGCAATAGCAAAATATCACATCTTTGGAATCATCTCCTTTTGACTGATCTGTCCAGAGTGATCCATTATTATAGGGCTGCAGGAGCAATCACACAGGCAGAGCTAGTTCTGCCACCACTGTTCTCCAGATTCTCACCTTCAACCCAACCAGTTGTCAACATAACATCCAAACCATTCTACTCTTCGCAACTGTTTCATTGTGGACTGTGTTATAGTTCTTACAGTATTTTAATGTACATAAAATGCTGTGTTTGAATGCATTGCATTTAAAATGCTGTAAAGGGATGTTTACCTTAGGCAGCAAGTTTCACTCTGGCAAAAGCGTCACAGAAGGCTGATATTTTTTCTTTTCAGTGAGCTAAACTACCTGATGACTCATCACCAGAAACACAAGTTTCAGAGCTCTTGCAACAGGAAGCTGAAACTTGAGAAGCCAGTGTGTGCTTGTTGGAAATGGCTAGTGGTCGCAGCAGGGGTTTCAGAGAAGCTCTGCAATGATGCAAAAGCTTAGAGCCAGTGTGGTGTAGTGGTTAAGAGCGGTAGACTCGTAATCTGGTGAACTGGGTTTGCGTCTCCGCTCCTCCACATGCAGCTGCTGGGTGACCTTGGGCCAGTCACACTTCTCTGAAGTCTCTCAGCCCCACTCACCTCACAGAGTGTTTGTTGTGGGGGAGGAAGGGAAAGGAGAATGTTAGCCGCTTTGAGACTCCTTCGGGTAGTGATAAAGGGGGATATCAAATCCAAACTCTTCTTCTTCTTCTTCTCTGGGAGCAGAGAAAGGAGTGTTTACTCAACTGCATAAAGGACTGGACCCCAGTGCTGATTTGCAATGTGTTACATTGTTACTTTGTAACATTTATCTTGTTGTTGTTGTTGTTTTGTCTTTTAGTCGTGTCCGACTCTTCGTGACCCCATGGACCAGAGCACACCAGGCACTCCTGTCTTCCACTGCCTCCCACAGTTTGGTCAAACTCATGTTAGTAGCTTCGAGAACACTATCCAACCATCTCGTCCTCTGTCGTCCCCTTCTCCATGTGCCCTCCATCTTTCCCAACATCAGGGTCTTTTCCAGGGAGTCTTCTCTTCTCATGAGGTGGCCAAAGTACTGGAGCCTCAGCTTCATGATCTGTCCTTCTAGTGTGCACTCAGGGCTGATTTCCTTCCATGGAGTTTGCTTGGCAGGGATACTGGAGTGGCTTGCCAGTTCCTGCTCCAGGTGGATCAGGTTTGGTCAAAACTCTCCACTATGACCTGTCCATCTTGGGTGGCCCTGCATGGCATAGCTCATAGCTTCTCTGAGTTATTCAAGCCCCTTCGCCATGGCAAGGCAGTGATCCATAAAGGGGTTATCTTATTGTAACTAGTATTTAAAGACTGTTGTGCAGTAAAGCTTTTCAGCTCATTTTTGTGATGGAGAGAATTCATTTCTACACAAGTTCCAGATCAGGGATTCTACTGAACAACTCAAACAGACTAGACAAGACATCAGACAGGGTAGCCTTCTTTAAAAATTGAATGTCCAGCCTCAGTAAGAATTCTATATGACTCAAAAGTCCCATTTCCAGCATTTAAAACAGCAATTGGTTCAAAGAAAAGCATTATCTCTTTTCTCTTATTGACCTTTGGCGTAATTATTACTACTTAAAAGTTGCCCCACAATCACAATTCACAACTACAGTTCTTTTGGCATTTGTGTCCAGGGCAAAGAGATGAAGGCAGGAAAGTTCACCATCTATAACTTTAGGCTACAAACAAAGAGCTATGAATAATTATGCTCCATTCCTTCCAATGATTATTGCTCCCCTGATAAGGACAGCATTTCCTGTCTTAAACCAAAGTTATGTGTGTTCCCTTGGCTGAGGGTTGCTATTTATATTCCGAATATCTGTGCCAAGCAGGTTGGTTCCTTTCCAGGTTGCATGTTTAACCAAAACAAGCTTCCTCTTGATAAAATACAGCTCTGGTCCCCATTCCAGAATGTATTTATTTGTTGCATCATTCTTCTACTGACATCATACTGATTTTGATCCCTGCCACAGGCGCTTCCCATGACATCATTGGGCCAAGCTGGGAAGCATTCAGCGGTTCTTGACATTTGCATTGATGTGTTTGTTTGTTTATTTGTCTGTATACTGATGTTTGCAAATGAATCCTGAATACATCCAAGAGTTACCTTAATTGAGAATCTCCATCCTCAACTAGTGAGTCTAATGTTGGACCATTGGTGACTGTGGATCTTGTCCCAAGCACCAGGAAAAGTGTATCCCTTGATACTCTTATACCAGCTAGAGTCCCCTTCAGGGTTTCTGGTATAGTTGAGCTGTGCAAGGTTTCTTCTACAGAAGTGACAGAGGAAACAAGTTCTCCAGATTTCCATACAGGTCATTGTAACGGAGCCCAACATATTGACTCTTTTAGCTTCTCCTTTCTAATACCAATGTTCTGGCAATATTTAATAAAATTAAGGTAACTATGTCAAATTGAGGGCTTACCAAGAGCACAGATGAAAAATATATATCATATGGAACTTGAATAAGTACAATTAATAACAAATCCTTCCACCTGTTTCAGATTTACTTTTAAGACAACATTGCTTCCCTCTTTGTTTTTTTCTTGATGGTGTCTGTCTGAATCGTCTATCTCCTTGTGCTTTTAAATTAACTTCTCTGTTACCAGTATCTGAAGTACAGGCTCTTGTTTCAATTAAACATGCATCAAGCAAATGCAGGAACATTCAACATTTCAGATGTTGCCTTGCATCTATGGCAGGCACAGAGAACCTGTGAACCAGTGTGGGCCAAATTAGGTCCAGGAGGGATCCAAATTTGGCCTGAGAGGTAATTTGACCCAAACCACAGTCACCTGTCCCACACCTGACATCTTATGCAAAGGAACAAATGAGAACTTATGCTCTCCATTGTTTCTCAGCAAATGGGATTCACCACTTGGTAAGTGAAGCACTATCAGTTCTAATCAGCTGACTGATGCTGAAAGCAGGCCCTTTCGAAGGCATGCTTTCCACGGATTAGTAAATTGACCAGGTACATGCTGTGAGCCCTTCTTTGCCCATTTGCAGCCTCACTATGCCAATCTGCATGAGGGACACGGGTGGCACTGTGGGTTAAACCACAGAGCCTAGGACTTGCCGATCAGAAGGTCAGCAGTTTGAATCCCCGCGATGGGGTGAGCTCCTGTTGCTAGGTCCCAGCTCCTGCCAACCTAGCAGTTCGAAAGCACATCAAAGTGAAGTAGATAAATAGGTACCGCTCTGGTGGGAAGGTAAACGGCATTTCCGTGTGCTGCTCTGATTCGCCAGAAGCTTCTTAGCTGTTCTGGTTTGCCAGAAGCGGCTTAGTCATGCTGGCCACATGACCCGGAAGCTGTACGCCGGCTCCCTCAGCCAGTAAAGCGAGATGAGCGCTGCAACCCCAGAGTCGGCCACGACTAGACCTGATGGTCAGGGGTCCCTTTACCTTTACCTTTTATGCCAATCTGCAGAGGAAAGATGCCTGTTTGCAGCAACAGTTTGAATACAAACTGCACTTGCGTTCAAGCAAAACAAAGCTTGCAGCAAGCCTCCCCAAAGTTGATATCTGATGGCATCATGTGACCCCTTTCTGTTCATGTGAGCCATTGCAAAGTCCAAGAGAAGCAAATAAAAAGAATGTATAAATTCATTACTTTTTCCGTTCCAATCATTTCTGAGACATCTATCAAGACCAGACTGTCACATCTGGGGTTGCCACTTGTTGGAGGGGGGCAGTCATTTTAAAATAATGGTCACCAACTCCAGCCTAGAATTTGCACCTCCCATGAAAATGACATGAGGCACATGAGACCCGGACATTCTGCTGCGTAAGACTAATTAAAATGAATGGAGCTACACAGAGGCACTACTGTCAGACTTGCACAGCACAAATACCCAACTGAATATGCCCCTGAAAATTATGCTGATTACTTCAGTGAAGAACAAACTAAGGAGCAGTGTTGGATCATGGCATGTATGTTACATAAATTGCAGTGCTGAACAAGGTATCCACCCAGACAGTTTAAAAAATGATATATTTGTTAGTGATGCCCTAGGAATCTCTGTTTCCTCAGTAGGAAAAAGTCAGTTAATACTCTCCTCGTAATATTATGGAAGCAAAACATGTTGTAAAAGAGCTATTAAGAACTAGTCATATGTGTATAAGGAACAATGGCTTGCTTTTAATGCAAGGATGGGAAACTGTTGGTAAGGTTCTCATAAATATTACAGGGTTCTGTTTTTTCTCACCATGTCATTTCCTGAATTTCAGAGCTGATATGGCCAACAGTGGTTCAGGAACAAAGTTATCTTTTTATTTATACCATTCCTGTTTATTGAAATATTTATAGTCCAGCCATCAAAGCAGATGTAAGGGTTGGGTTCAGAAGGCAAAGCAAAATCATAAAATAAACAACAATACCTGCTAAAATACACCGTGAAACAAATAATGTAGCTAAAAGCAACGGAGCTGGTTAACCAATAATCAATGTAGAACAAGGGTAGCCAATGGGGTCCCCTTCAAATGCTGTTGCACTCCAGTTCCCATCAGCCCCAGTCAATGAAAAGGGATGATGGGAGTTGTAGTCCACAACATATAGGTCACCACTTCGGCTACCCTTGACTTAGAAAATGTAAAATATATGGGCAAATACTGTAAGTCTAAACTTGGCACTATAACACTGTGCCACCTTATAAGGGGGTGGTATTCCCAAGGAAGGCATCACCATGGAGACAGACCCTATCCTATATCACTGCATAGTGAGAGCTTCCCAGGAGTGGAATATGGAGAACGGCCTTAAATTTTATATTCCTCCTTCCTAGGCAAAATGTGCATTCAAGGTGGCTTACAACATCTTAGATAAATATAGTAGTAAAACTGTGTAAATGTGATCAATACATATATCCCTATATATTTTCAGATTTTGGTCAATGTGGTCCTAGTAATGATTATAAGGATGGTTGATTGATGGCTACATAAAACAAGCTATTCAAAGACCGAAATTTCAGGTGGAAAAGGTGAATCACTGGGTTTATTGTGGTGGAAAGAAGCCTCAAAACTAGGGTATGGTATGAAGACACATGAGGCCACCAAGTTGCTGAGGTCTGGGTAGTACCTGGATGAGTGACTGTTTGAGAACTCTGTGTGTACAGTCTTGGATTTCACAACAGAAGCAAGGCAGGATATAAAAGAAAGAAAATAAAGAAAGAATAGCCACAGATTTTCTCCTGATGGCCCTAGTCATCAGATGTTCCACTTTCTTGCTTATAACACTATGACAGTGTGAAAGAGGCAGGCAAAGCTCCTAGAGTTTTTTGGTGGAGTCAAGCTAGGAGGGGCATACAGTCTTGTTTGAAAAAATGAGGCTGAGACAGGCTATTCAGTACCAGTGTTATCTGCTGCAGAAGCCTGTTTGCTTCTGCTCTGTGTTTTGGAAGTCAAACAGACATTATAGTTATTATAAAAGTTCCAGCACTTTCTGTTTCAAAGGAAGCTAATTTCTTCAGTGCTCTCCCGGGATTTATTACTACTCATGGAAATGAGAAGCACCTAATGCCTTTTATACCCTGCCTTTTATACAGCTCTTATTCCCCATTCTGAAGATGTCAACAGGCCAAAATCGTTTGAGAAAAGACATCTTAGCTGGCAGAGACTGAACATACATTGGAGTAATTACTTTTTGCCTTAAGACTTTGGCATGCCTTCTACCAGAAATGCCTATTTCAATAAATGCCTACCACACCTACATATGAGTAGTGGCATCACAAAACATACTTGCAACTTCCCAGATTATCATTTGATAAAGAGCTTGAATTATTGCTGAGATAATGTCATGCCTTTGATGTTAGATTGGAAAAGAACTGTAGAGGAAAGTACTGACGTACATATCTGGCTTCTTCCACCCTTTTCAAATAGCTTATACAACCACAGAACAGAAGGCAAAATAGTTAAAACTTGGAGGTGGGTTTTCCATTGCATAGTAAAATGAATATGGTTCTGTGCATACTGAAAGCTATGTCTGCTTGTTATAAATGGAGGTAGTGAGAGTTTCAGCCACTTTCAATATTTCCTTCTCTCTCTGTCTCTCTGTCTCTCTCTCCAGGAATTCTATCCAGGGCCAGCCCTAACATTAGCCAGAGTGAGGCAACTGCCTCAGGCAGCAAATGCTGGTTGGTGGGGAGGACAGAGCTGTGTGGGGACACAGCCCATCTTACCCTTTCTAAGGTAGCCTCCTGCCTTCAGGTATGGTGAAAGCAGCAGTAAGGTTCAACTGCTAGTCCAGACATTTCCTCTAAAGGAAATTTGTGAGAAGGCACCATCTTGTCCTTTGCCTCAGGCAGTCAAATGCCTTGCGCCAACCCTGATTCCAATGTGTTTTATTATTGGTTTTAGTATTTTTTTATAGCTTTGCTGTTACTATGACTTATGTAATTTAAATGTTTTCTTTTTATCATTAGTTCTGTATTTAAACCATACACAGCCATTCAAGTTGTAAATTGGCAGGTTTTCTCAGGAGGAGACTGGATGGCTCTTTAGAATTGATGCTTTTGAATGATGGTGCTGGAGGAGACTCTTGAGAGTCCCATGGACTGCAAGAAGATCAAATGTATCCATTCTTAAGGAAATCAGCCCTGAGTGCTCACTGGAAGGACAGATCGTGAAGCTGAGGCTCCAATACTTTGGCCACCTCATGAGAAGAAAAGACTCCCTGGAAAAGACCCTGAAGTTGGAAAAGATGGAGGGCACAAGGAGAAGGGGACGACAGAGGACAAGATGGTTGGATAGTGTTCTCGAAGCTACGAACATGAGTCTGACCAAACTGCGGGAGGCAGTGGAAGACAGGAGTGCCTGGCGTGCTCTGGTCCATGGGGTCACGAAGAGTCGGACATGACTAAACTACTAAACAACAACAAGCAAGGAATTTGAGGCATCAGCAGCTTATAGGCCTCTGATTCAGTGATTTTATAGGAAATAAATAAAAACTGTTTGTCACCCTGAACTTGAAGAAACAACAGGATAAAAAAATGTAATATATACTCATGTTTCAGATTGTGTCAGAGTTTTTAAGGTATGCAGAACCATGATGGCAAACACATCAATTCATACTACAATTGCCTTGACAGTGTTGTTTATGTAGAAGGGGAACAAGTATGTTAAATTTTTGACTTGCAATTGGATATTTGCATTTGATTTTGTTTGTTTGAATTTTCTGGGTTTGTTTGTTTGGTGGGTTGGTTTCTTGTTTTCATTTCAGGTGCGTGTAATTCCACCTTGGGATCTCCAAGTGAAAAGCAGATTATAAATATGTTTAATCTGACCATAAACATTTCTTGCTACTCATGCAGCAAATTCTCTGGATGACCAGTCCTGAAGTTAGCCTGGTGGATTGTGTCCAGACTGGCAATTTTTCACATTATGGTATTTGCATAATCACATTCGGCTGAATCGTGTGCTTTATATGAACATAACAGAGCTACTCTCAGTCTGCACGGTATTGGAATTAAAGAGCATTAAGTGCCATTGTTCAACTCAGATAACTATCTGAATATGGCTGCAATGTCACAAGGCTTTTTTTGAACATAGGAAGCTACTCATACCAAGACTGAACACTGGTCCATCTAACTTTGTGTTGCCTACACTGACAAAAGCTCTCTGGGTTTTCAGGCAAAGGCTTCTCCCAACCTTACCAAAAGATGCTGGGGATTAAATCTGGGGCCTTCTTTATGTGAAATATGTGCTCCACCATTGAGCCACAGCCTGTTACTTCTTCACAACAGCACATAGGAACATAAGAAGCTGCCAAATCATTTGTCAAACCATTTCCCCATGTACCCCAATACTATCTACACTGACTGTCAGGAAACCTTCCTAGCCCTGGGATAAAACCTGAGAATTCTGCATTCTGCATTCAGAACAGATGATCTATCACTAAGGTACATCATTATATATCTCATTATATATCTATTTCCTTTGAAAATTTGGAGCAGCATATATGGTCAAGACCCTCCCTGCCCCCAGCTTCAGTAATGTGACGGCAGCAGTTCTTCAGACTTAATACACTATATGTTCATTTCTGATCTCAAGGATCACTTGGTTTCCCTCACATACTTCCTTATTAGAACACTTGGAGTACTGTACAGGTTTTATATATATATATATACACATCTATGCATTGTTAGTTTAAAACAATGGGGCTTTTATGTATGAAGTTCATGCTTTGAAGTGAGGGCGCACACACCCTTTGTCCTGATGTGCCTCATGTCTATTATGAATTCACAACAAATAAAAAATCCACAGCAATTAGACAATGGAGCCATTGCATTCATGCCTCCACCAAAACAAAAAAAAATTTTTTAAGGGTATTATTTCAGGAAGTCAGAAATCCCAACATGTGAAGCAGAAAGCTACTCCAGGTAGGCACAACCTGTATTTGGAGAGGTCCAATTACAACACAGTCCAGTGTTTTTTCTGGAAATTTTGATGGAGAAAAACCATTTGCTTTCTCCTAGGTCTCTTTCATTTAGGTAAGTGGGGACTTCCACATAGGATGTGGTCACTGATCATGAAGGGGACTCAAAGCAAGAAACCCCAGTGTGGATCAGAAGGTCAGTGAGCAGAAGGAAGTTCATGGAAGGAACATTTTCCATCCCTTCCTTCCACTGCACCCTAAAAGGAACACAGTGTCCCTCCTCAACAGAGGACTGCTCCGGAGAGCAGAGAACCTCCCTGAATTGGACTTAATTCTGCCTGATTTGGGGTGACTTTTGATCCCCCTGGAGACTTACCTCCCCAAACGTAATTTGTTTAGGAGGCCCCTGAATCTCCAGAGAGGCTTTTCAGGAGCTGAAGGTGGCTGTGATGGGAACATTCTTCCATTTGCTTAATATAGGATCTATGCCCCTATGCCTTTCCTGGCTTTGGCATTTCTTGTGAGGCGGGGGAAGAGATGCTTCCTCAGAAAGGTACCGGTAACTGACTTGTTTTGTTTATGTATTTCATTCCATTTATTAATCACTTCCTTTAATACATCTCAAAGTGATTTAGCAATTAAAAACCAACAATAAAAACAAGTGTAAGTTTCACAAATAGAAACCATTTCAAATCCAATACAGGTACAAACTTTTTTAAAAAATGCATTGGACCATGCAGTCTCAGTTATAAGTTGTGAATGGTTTGCACTAGGGTTCTACAGATCCCACTGACCAACCCAACCCAGGACCATTCCAGGGCTGAGTGAACCTGGATCCTAGCCCCAAACTGATTTGGGAGCCTTCATGAAGGTATAAATAAATGGGGGGAAGAGACACACTCAGGCTGCCAGCATGCACATCCTTCTCCTGTCTCTCATCACCACCAGACTGCTTCCCAATTTGGCAGCCCTAGATAACTCCAGGTTGTTCTGATGTGACCTGGGGTAATCTGGGCTGCTCCAACGCACTTCAGCCAAATCCCAGGTCAACCCAAATCAGCCTGATTGAGTCTGAGATCCAGGATTTGACTGGTGCTGGTGCACAGCCATAGTTCATACACACATACACATGTTAAAATGAACAATTCTTCTGCAATCGATATAGAAAACCAAACCCCTATCTTTTCCCACTCACCAGGGGAACCCAACAAACAAACAAACAAACAAACAAACAAACAAACAAACAAACAAACAAACAAACACAGAGACAAGATATGCCATTCACAACTGATGGAATCTTGACTGACTGTGTTTCAGACTTTAAATATGAGAATTTTATGTAGCACTAGCTGGAGAACACTAAATATTTCCCTTACACAATAAACCAGTCATCCAGAAGGGTTCATAGGAAAACAGTACCTGGGCACTTCTCCTAGGTGTGACTATTTCTGCATTTGAAAATGGCAGGTTTGATATAACTTAAAACCATTTGAACCGAGTGCATAAAGTTTCCATAAAGTCATCATGAAGACATGGGAAATACAAACTATCTACTTAAGTGTCTCTTGTAAAAGTGAAAGAGGCTTAAAACAATCATTTACTGGCTTTGGGAGGACTCACCATGACAAAGATCAAAAACTGCCACTTCAAATAAATTCATATATATATATATAATGTTCCATGTGCCTGTTCCGCAAACAGCCAACTAGAAAGGCAAAGCTAAGAGATTTATATGTGTGGATGATATGACAGTGTCAGGGGAAGAGGTTTAGATTTGTCAATCTCTGGGGAACAGCCTGCACAAATGGAATGGGTTCCACTTGAAACAAAATGGCAGCAGGCTGCTGGAATTTTTATTCATTTATTTTATTTCATAAAATTTATACACTGCTCGATTGTTAAAAAACAAACAAACCCAACCACCTCAAAGCAGTCTACAAAAAGAGAAAACAATAAAATTCAGACAAAACTACAATACTTCAAAACAAAGAAAAAGTCAAAACACTAAAACAGATTAAAATTCACACCAGCATTTCTAAGCATCCAGGTAGGCTTGCCTAAACAAGAATGTTTTAGCAGGTACCAAAAAGAATACAGTGCAGGCACCTGCTTAATATCAACAGGTAGAGAGATGTTCCCATTAAAGTGCAGATGTCGTCACATTAAACAATGTTCTTACATATCACCAATACGTATTGATATGTATCACTGAGTACATTCTACATTGTTTTAGTTCATGCTCTGTAAAACACAATAATGAAATATTAAAGCATCCATTTCTTTAGTCAAGAAAGCTAATTTTCAATAGTGAATGCTGTAAAGTTCACAGTTCAACACACAATCACTTTCAACTGGTAAATATTAAGACTGTGGCACAAGTTAATTTAGGCATGCCTGAAAGGGCATAATATTTCCCACCCTTATATCCTATCAAAAATGCTTTTGAAGCTCACTTCTGTTTAAAAAGAAGGTTGATATGTTGGATGCTCTTTGGGAAGCAGCAATTCTTAATGCCTATTTGGCATTTAGAATTAGGTGTTCATTATTGTACCTATCCAAGCCTAAAACTTTCAGAATTTGAGAATTCAATGCACATTAGCAAAGTTGTGAGAAATATAGATGTTATTATACCCAATGAATATGTGCAGGTGGCGAATGAACTTTACTACTCAAAACTTACTCGGTGCATGACCTCCAAACTATGAGAGAATATGTACTGTGTAGCTGCACTTGGTTATCTATTAGATGTCCATCATTATCATCACCATCATAAATTAAGTAATGGTCCTCTGGATGACAGGACGTGGGTAGTGCTGTGGGTTAAACCACAGAGCCTAGGGCTTGCCGATCAGAAGGTCGGTGGTTCAAATCCCCACGACGGGGTGAGCTCCCGTTGCTCGGTCCCAGCTCCTGCCAACCTAGCAGTTTGAAAGCACGTCAAAGTGCAAGTAGATAAATAGGTACCGCTCTGGCGGGAAGGTAAACAGCGTTTCCACACGCTGCTCTGGTTTGCCAGAAGTGGCTTAGTCATGCTGTCAAGCTGTACGCCGGCTCCCTCGGCTAATAAAGCGAGATGAGTGCCGCAACCCCAGAGTCGGCCACGACTGGACCTAATGGTCAGGGGTCCCTTTACCTTATGGATGTGACCACTATCATTTTTCATGGGCTAACATAAAAAATAAGAGAGCTCACATAACTGAATGCTTCTTCATACATATAAATAAACAAATCCCTGCACATAGAAAACTAGATATTGAGAAGTGCAATGGAGAAAAGTGATTTTATTTGGAAAAGCATTCAGGCATGTGAACCTCTGTCATTGATCTGAAGCTTTACAGCCCAGTTTTATGTCCTGTGTGAGAACTAGGCGTATATTGAGATACACTCACAAATAACTTTCTGTATTCAGGATTAGAGTTGGGTTGGAGGAAGTGGTGGAAGGAACATCTTCCTCCAGTTTTTCTTGTCTTGTCTGGAAGTATCTGGCTCCACCTGGCTCAGATCAGCTCACAGCTCTGCCTTACTGGATACTGACTAAAGCCAGAGAATATAAACTATGTAATATTAGCCATAACTAATGAGGATTAAATTCATCACTCTACATCTTAAACATACTTCAGAAGTGTGGAAAGGAGGGACCTTTTTAACAACAGTTTAACTGTCTTGTACTCAAGAACAGATTGTTTGGGGTTTATTAATACCAACTGAGATTGAGGATATTTTCAGCTATTATAGCTGATTTAGGACATCAGATGCAGAATACAGAAGTTGTCTAGAAAAATCATATTGAAAATTATTGACATAGCTTTGTACCTTATCAGGAATCTTTCTGGAAATATACTTCCTGGGAATATCTAGCATTCGAGCAGTGAAACCTGATACTTGAATGTCAAAATTCTACCTGATGTTTAGTCTGAAACTCCTTACTTGTAACTTGAAGCCATTGGTTTGGGTCATAGCCTCTCGAGCAGGTGAAAACCCGCTTACTCCATCTTCCATGTGACAGCCCTTTAGATATTTGAAGATGCTTACCATATCTCCTTTCACTCTCCTCTTATCCAGGTTAAACATAACCAACTCCCTTGACCGTTCCTGATAAGGCTTGGTTTTCAGATCCTTAAGCCATCTCGGTTGCCCTCCTTTTCACACATTCCAGCTTGTCAATATCTTTCTTAAATTGTGGTGCCCAGAACTGGACACAGCAGAATAAAGTGCTACTATGGCTTCCCTTTATCAGGACACTATACTACTGTTGATGCAGCCTAGGATAGCATTAGCTCTTTTTGCTGCTGCATCACAATGTTGACTCATGTTAAGGTTGTGGTCTACTAAGACTCCTAGGTCCTTTTGACATGTACTACTGAAAAGCCAGATGTCCCCCATCTTGTATTTGTGCAGCTGGTTTTCCTTGCCTAAGTGTAGAACCTTACACTTATTGAAATTCAAGAGAAAGCAGTTGGGGGGCGTATTGGAAATTTGCTGGAGCTAAATATTGAACTAAATGGAACTTCCAAAGGCAGATTCCTACAGAGCCATATTTTGAACATGCATTTGATTTGTAAATTGCTGCAGTGCCAGTCTTATGCATACTTACTTGACTGCAACTAAGCTCCTTTAAACTCAGTGCTACTTACTTCTGACTAAGCATGCTTAGTATCAGGCTGCATAGTATTTTCCAGTGTGACTCCTCCCTGTTGTTTTAAATGGGATGTGGTAGCATCGTATAATGACATGTTTCCTTTGACCCAGACATCAGAAAGTGTCTGAAATTATTATTATTATTAACTGAAATGAATACAGAAGCTGATTTCAGAGTGCCCCTCCTTACTAAGGAGGAGAAAATAACCAAACCATAAATGGAATGAATGAACTGCAGTTTTAAAATGAGCTGGATCAAAAGACTGACTCAACTTGAATCATGGCCATTAAAAATTCTACCATCTCTTCGTCAACAAATACAAGGCTGAGAGCCTTCACTTTGTTGTTATTAGTTGCATATGTTGATAAAGCGGTTGACTCTGCAGGCCTCCGTGACTAAGTATCTTTCCACAGAATAATTTCCCCCCAAGCAATTATTGTTTGGTTTTTACTTACTTGTTGCATACAGAGGCAGGCAATGCCATTTGGGTGTTTGAAGCAGAATGAAAATCAATATATTGTTGCAAATATTATAATTTCAATAGCTGACAGCTTGCTGCCCTTTAATGTACCCATTACACCAGGAATGGGCAAACTGGGACCCTCCAACTGCTGTTAGACTACAGTTCCCATCATCACTGACGATTGGCCACGCTGGTTGTGGCTGATGGGAGTTCAACATCTGGAGGGCTATACATTCCCTATTCCTGCATTCTGTAGCACTCATTTAAAAAGTACTTATAAATTCATCCTCATACACCACTGTAACCTAACCTAATTATGTATAACCAAAAGAAATGCACAATTTGAGGTTTTCTCGGGTACCAGACTTTTCTTTCTTTCTTTCTTTCTTTTCAAGGACTGACAAACCTCCTGATGCCCAGAAGGAGCTAAACCAGACGGATTATTTTTTATTCTTCCATTGTGAAACAGCTCATATCTGGAATCATCTACAAACTTTACATGCTCTGTGTACAAACACCCTCAGCTGTGTTACACAGAGTTTTACTAAACAATTAACAAAATGATTTTCATATCTATCTTTTTATCAGCAAGAGTGAGGATACACAGAACTTTATTTTGTGCACTGAAGTGTAGGCTCACTAACATTTACCCCCCACCCAATGCCTTAATTACCTTTTTGTTTCAAATTAGCCATCAAAATGCATAAAGTATAATCCTATGGGTAGAGGGTTTTATATGTATTAACTCCTTGAAGGTTGGTGATGTTCATGAACTTTAGAGCCTATCTAGTGATCACACAAAAAAAATAAAAATGGATTTTACAGGCCCTCATAATAATGTAAAGATTTAAACAGCAATGGATGATAAAGGTCCGCTGTCAGTCCATCAATGGGCTGAAGATCTTACTACCCTTTCTGTATTTGGATACAAAGCCTACATCCAGCAGTAATCAATTGCCACCAACATAGCTGTAGAGGCTGCATACATGGAAGTATATGCATAAGCCGTCTACATAAAAATCTTAATAAACATTATGAATAACAAAAATGGAAGGTATCATTCTCATCTGAAATATGCACTTCTTTCTTATTGTAAAAGATCTCCCACATGAACACATCCATAAGACATACAAAACAGCATAAGCAATCTGAGATGCCGTAGCAAAGCCATCTCTGGAAACTCAGTATATTTGATGCGGCTAAATGTAAAAGCGCTTTGTTCGCAGCCCAGCGCATGGAAAGCACAGCCGTAATATAAAGGCAGTGATTACTGGAGATGTCTAGACTTGGAGAAACTATGACCTCACTTACGATCACTAACAATCCAGTATTTATTTTTCCTTTTTATTAAAGAGAGGTATACAAGGCTTCATGATCTTAAAATGCTAGGTTGTGGAGAGACAGGTAGCAAGTCTGAATTATTCCACGCAGCTGAAAGCGACTGATTTTCAGCATCTTGATTTTCCAAAACTGAATTCAGCCCTTAAGGTAAAGGTAAAGGTACCCCTGCCCGTACGGGCCAGTCGTGTCTGACTCTAGGGTTGTGCGCTCATCTCACTTAAAAGGCCGGGGGCCAGCGCTGTCCGCAGACACTTCCGGGTCACGTGGCCAGCGTGACGAAGCTGCTCTGGCGAGCCGGCACCAGCGCAGCACATGGAAACGCCGTTTACCTTCCCGCTATAAAGCGGTCCCTATTTATCTACTTGCACTTAGGGGTGCTTTCAAACTGCTAGGTGGGCAGGAGCTGGGACCGAAAGACGGGAGCTCACCCCGCCGCGGGGATTCGAACCGCCGACCATACGATCGGCAAGTCCTAGGCATTGAGGTTTTACCCACAGCGCCACCAGCGTCCCTCCAAATTCAGCCCTTACCGTTTACCATTTCCTTTTATCAGAACATAAGAATCAAGGCCCAAGTAGGTCAGCATCCTGTTCTCACAGTGGCCAACCAAATGCCTATTGGAAGACCACAAGCAGGACAGCATTTTCCCCTCATGCAGTTTCCAGCAACTGGTATTCAAAAGTAGACCATCTCTAACTAAGGCAATAGAAGATTTCCATCAGAGTTAATAGCTACAGCATAAAAAGTAGAGACATCACCTTGCCAACAAAGGTCCGTATAGTAAAAGCTATGGTTTTCCCAGTAGTGATGTATGGAAGTGAAAGCTGGACCATAAAGAAGGCTGATGGCCAAAGAATTGATACTTTTGAATTATGGTGCTGGAGGAGACTCATGAGAGTCCCATGGACTGCAAGAAGATCAAACCTATCCATTCTGAAGGAAATCAGCCCTGAGTGTTCACTGGAAGGACAGACCTTGAAGCTGAGGCTCCAATACTTTGGCCACCTCATGAGAAGAGAAGACTCCCTGGAAAAGACCCTGAAGTTGGGAAAGATGGAGGACACAAGGAGAAGGGGACGACAGAGGACGAGATGGTTGGACAGTGTTCTCGAAGCTACCAGCATGAGTTTGACCAAACTGTGGGAGGCAGTGGAAGACAGGAGTGCCTGGCGTGCTCTGGTCCATGGGGTCACGAAGAGCTGGACACGACTAAACGACTAAACAACAGCAAATAGCCTTTACCTCCATGAACTTGCCTAATCCTCTTTTCAGGCCATCCATGTTGGTGCCAATAACTCGGAGCGAATTCCATAATTCTGCTCTGTGTGAAGAAGTACTTTCTTTTATCTGTCCTGAATCCTCAAACTTCATTTAACTTCACTGGTTGTCCCCAAGTTGTAGCGTTATGCGAGAGGGACAAAAACTATTCTCTATACACTTTTTCAATGCCATGCATAATTTTATACCCTTCTATGATTTCATATTTTATTTGCCTTTTCACTACATTAAAAAGTGCTAAATGCTGCACCATTTTCTCAAGGGAAGTTGTTTCACCCCCCTTGATCATTTTGGGTACCCTTTTCTGAACCTTTTCCAACTCGAAAATATTATTTTTGAGGAGAAATGACCAGAACAGTATACAGTACTGGTTAAGAATTTAATTCGTTCTGGACGTCTGTTCTTAACCTGAAACTGTTCTTAACCTGAGGTACCACTTTAGCTAATGGGGCCTCCCGCTGCTGCCAGAGCACAATTTCTGTTCTCATCCTGAAGCAAAGTTCTTACCGAGGTACTATTTTTGGGTTAGCGGAGTCTGTAACCTGAAGTATCTGTAACCTGAAGCGTCTGTAACCCGGGGTACCACTGTACAGGTGGATTACAAGGTAGGGATGGTTGAGTTTATGCAATTTTGCTCATACGCACAATTGCCAGGAACATAACCTCTGCATAAGATGAGATCTACCTGTATTGCAGTCACTAGATTTGCGTAATAGCATCATAGTATCAGCAGCTTTATGTTCAGTTCCTTACCTAAGGATCCCTAGTATGGGATTTGTCTTTTTCACAGCTTGCAAGCACTGGGTCAAAATCTTCATGTTGATATAGGTCAAATGGTACTTTTAATAATAATAATAATATCTTTATTGTCATTGCCCCCTCTCAGGGACAACGAAATTACTTGGCTGCTCCATCCACCCAGATAGGGCACTCCATTTAAAATCAAAACAACTATAAAAACACTAATTAAAACAATATAATATAATACAGCAAGGAAGATTAGATGACTTCAAAGTCCAGGTTTCCCATTCAGGGCCGAGATCGCTCTGGAGAAGAAGCTGTTCTTGAGACGGCTCGTTCTTGTCATCATCGTCCGGTATCTCCGTCCCGACGGCAGGAGCTCGAAGAGACAGTGACCAGGATGCGATGGATCTTTTACTATGTCCAGTGCCTTCCTATGGCACCTTGTGGCATAAATCTGCTCTAAGGTGGAGAGTGGGCAGCCAACAATGCTCTCTGCTGCCTTAACAACTCTGCACAACACCATCCTGTCCTGGGTAGTACAGCTTCCGTACCACACACATAAGCCATAAGTGAGCACGCTCTCAATGGCACAGTGATAGAAGGCAAGCAGCAGTTTCTGCGGAAGATGGTTTTTCCTTAGGATTCTCAAAAAGTACAGTCTCTGCTGCGCCTTCTTCACAAGCCCCCTTGTGTTGACACTCCAGGACAGATCCTCTTGTAATTCAATACCCAAAAATCTGAACGTTGTTACCCTCTCCACACAGACCCCATCAATCAGAAGTGGCTGGACATTGCTCTTCTGTCTCCTGAAGTCCACCACAAGCTCCTTTGTCTTCCTTGTATTTATGAGCAAGTTGTTAGCTCTGCACCACTCTGTCAGCCGCTCCACCTCATCTCTATAGTCCGTTTCACCCTCCCTTTCAGAGATGAGCCCAATCACGGTTGTGTCATCTGCAAATTTGACAACCCTATTACTAGGGTGAGCAGCGACACAATCGTACGTGTAGAGAATATAAGGGAGCGGACTAAGTACGCATCCCTGTGGTGTTCCTGTGTTAGTCTTAAGTGTATTAGAGGTATAAGGGCCCAACCGAACCCTCTGGGTGCGGTCCGACAGAAAGGCCGATATCCACCCACAAAGTGATAACGGGAGCCCCAGATCTTCCAGTTTAGACACCAGACGTTGTGGTAGAATGGTATTAAATGCCGAGCTGAAATCTAAAAAAAGCAGTCTGGCATAACCCCCCCGCTGCTCCAAATGTGCAAGAACGGCATGGAGGGCAATCGCCACAGCGTCCTCTGTCGATCTTTTCGTTTTATAAGCAAATTGGAATGTGTCCAGTCCCTCTGGTAAACAGGCAATGACATAATTTCGTACCAGCTTTTCAAAGCACTTCATGATTATAGGTGTGAGTGCTACTGGACGAAAGTCATTCAGATCTTCCGGGTTAGATTTTTTTGCTATTGGAACGATAGTAGAGGACTTTAGGCAGGATGGAACAATAGCCTGGGCTAGGGATCGATTTAAAATCCCAGTGAAAACTCCTGCTAGTTGGTCTGCACAGTCTCTCAGTACCCTTCCAGCTACCCCATCTGGCCCTGTGGCCTTCCTTGGGTTGATTCCCTTCAGCACCTTTTCAATTGCAAACTTGTGAGATTTTTTTTTTTTAAAGGAAGGACTGGTATTTTATAGACGGTAAGGCCCAAACTATGCTTCATATTATATCATCAACTTCATTTGCTGTCCCCACCACAACTGACAGCCAAATGAAGCATGGAAGGGAATGGTAACAGGATGATGTCATGTGGTTTCAAAAGTACACATTACCAGTGAGATGCGAGATGAGGAGACTGAAATAAGCAGGGTGCACATCATCTATGGGACAGGAAGCTTCTTGTTTAACGTCCCTTCAGCCGTGATCCCACTAAGTTCCAGAGGCATTACTGGGAGGAAAGAGATGGTGGCCCCTATCAAAACAGTGCTTCTGGAATGGCACAATATTATGACATATTGGGTTAGGAGCTAAATGTGGTTTAATTTGCATTTCTCTCCACACCCCACAGCAAAATGTGAAACCAAATGCAGCTATCTTTTGATATTTGCACTTCTCTCAGTTTTCCTGGTTCTCCAACAAGGAAATAAAAATGCATATGGGGTGGGTGTGGGCGTAGCGATATTATTTTAATTCCATTAGTGTTTAATTGTTTTTTTAATTGTTGTATTTTCTATGTTTTTAACTTTGTCCATTTTATCTGTGTTTTTGTATTTTTATCTGTAGGTCATTTTGGTCTGGGGGAAAGCCGGGATATAAATATAATAATAAAATTCATTGCGTTAGGGAAAACAGATTACGAAAATGTGTATATCAGGCAAATTGCATAGAAAAATGTGTATATTAGGAGAATTCTGCACTGAAATGTTGATGAGGGGTGTGTGTGTGTACACACATACACACAGGAATGAGTTTATGCATGCCAGGGTTTCTGGGTGCAAGACACCCATAATTCCAGGATTTAATAAATATTAGAATTTAATCAATGATTAGAGAGATAAATTGGGAGTCAGATTCTTGTTAGATGGACTCAGTTAGATGGACTGAGAGCCAGTATGGTGTAGTGGTTAGGAGTGGTAGACTCGTAATCTGGGGAACCGGGTTCGCTTCCTCGCTCCTCCACATGCAGCTGTTGTGGGGGAGGAAGGGAAAGGAGAATGTTAGCGCTTTAAGACTCCTTCGGGTAGTGATAAAGCGGGATATCAAATCCAAACTACTCTTCTTCTTCTTCTTCTTGATCCTGGATCAATTCCTGGCATCTTCAGGTAGGACTAAGAATGTCCCCTGCATGAAACCCCGCAGTGCCACTACCAATCACAACACTTAGCTAGATGATGGTCTGACTCAGTATAAGGTAGCTCCCAATGTTCCACAGGCTTTTAAAATGCCAAGTGGAAAAAATTTATGCAAACAGTCTTTTCTCCTGCTTGCTCACAACCAGCACTACTCATCCAAAACTTTTAGACATGATTTTTCAGGAAGGGAGTGATTTTGCAGTCAATGACTGTCCTGCTCTGCTGTCAGAGGAAACCAATGAAATGAAAATAAGGTGATAATATACTGTAGTATATTTAAGAGGCAGAAATGCAGGGGGAAATCGTAGCCTGGGTCTCTACAACTGAGGCCCAAAATAGACACACACAGAGAGAAAGAAAGAGAAGAGTCAAAGCAGCTGCCAAGAACAAAGGACTGTAAAAATTACCTAATACCTGTGCCACGTTTTCTTTACTTTTGCAATGGGGAGTGGAGGGGCCTGATAAAGGGGCACCAAACAACACCACTGTTTGATAACCTTGTAGATTCTCGTTCACTTAACCTCCTGCCAACTTCCTCTCCTTTCTCTCTCTCCCCCTTTTGCATATTTATCAACATGATAATACAGATGCTTAAACTACCTTTATGCCTGCAGCATATTGCTTCTGGATCAGTAGTGTATCCTGGGCAATTCCTAGCTCCTGTAAATATCTATAGAGTTGCAAACCAGGAAAGCTGGCAAGCTTTTTATACAAAAATTAAATCAAATCAAAATCAAATCACTTTTCCTGTGTTAAAAGAGCAAGAAATTAAAAGGAACAGAGTTAGTGGGAAAGTCTCTTTCTTTCTTTCTTTCTTTCTTTCTTTCTTTCTTTCTTTCTTTCTTTCAACTTTCTGGAAGAGATTTGATGGATGGCTTAGTTTTAAGAAAGACCTCCTTCTGAGATGCTTACAGAAATGCACTAGGGTTTTTTTTTTAAATAAACTCTAGTGATCAGACTGAAAAACTGGCAAAAAACCATGTTACCCTCTGTGATAGGAATTTTACGGTCTTAGATATATGGCAACGTTCATAACCACACGTACATAGATCAGCACAGGAAAGCCAACCTGGAACCATTTTGATTCCTAAACTGAGCAAATGTTTCTCTGCATGGTCAAAATGGAAAAGTCTCCCCATTGTCTCTTTCCTCACAAATCCTGTCTTAAGGACACATTTAAGATACAAGGTGTGAGCCTGTGACCTGGCCCAGGAAATAAATATTTTACCACTACAAAAGAATGGCCAGGCTCCCCAGGAAATCCAATCAAGTAACCTGCCAGACAGGAGATAAACAAGGACAAGAGAAAAACAACATTTAAATTTCTGTGATGTAGGTGGGATGTATCTGAGGGGTGGTCTTAGGTTACACCCCTTCTGTGATGTATGCATAATGTTTCTGGGGGTGGTCTTGATCTACAGGGTGGCAATTTCAATAGTCTTTATAAGGCCTTGCAGGCCATTGTTCTGGGTCCTCTTCCTCTCCTGCGTGTGAGGGGAGCACCCTGTTGCAACAGATCAATAAAGATCAAGCTTACTAGCTGCTTTGCTTCTCAATATTCTCTGGTTGGCCTCTGTTATTTTCTCCTACCAATAGGGAACCTATGTAAGGACTCTATATGGGGTCTTGGATACCCCATAAGGGAAAAGGGCATATTTTTATTTACAACACCTCAAAATACTTATCCCAGAGTAGTCCAGCAGACTCCAGTGGAACCATGTCTGGATTAATCTAATTACAGTGGAACGTAATCCATTCCGGAAGACCGTTCAACTTCTGAAATGTTCGACAACCAAGGGACAATGGGAGGCCGGCAATTTCAATAAAGAAAATGGAGAAACGTGCCTTGGAAGCCATTCAACTTCCAAGGCGCATTCAAAAATGGAAGCATTCACTACCAGGTTTTTGGGGTTCAGGTTCTGAATCGTTCGGCTTCCAAGACGCTCAAAAACTGAGGTTCCACTGTATAGCAAGGGATAGCCCATGCATTTAGATATTATTGGACTCCAACTCCCATCAGCCCCAACCAGCAAGTCCAATGATCAGGGATGAATGGAGATGTAGTCCAGGAACATCTGGAGGGCACCACATTGGCTACCCGTCTCATAGCATAAAGTCTCAGCCACATCAGGAGGCCCTACTTAATTATCCAATTAATCTGTGTACAGATTATCTTTCTCTATAAGCTTTCTTATAGATGGCCTCAGCCCAGTATGTCTGAAGGAGCGTCTCAAACCCCCGTCGCTCAGCCCGGCACTGAGGTCCTCCTTCAAGGGTCTTCTGGCAGTTCCATCACTGAGAGAAGTTACAGGGAACCAGGCATAAGGCCTTCTTGGCAGTGGCGTCCTCCTTGTGGAACATCCTCCCATCAGATGTCAAGGAGATAAAGAATTACACAGCTTTTAGCAGACATCTGAAAGCAGTCCTGTATTGGGAAGTTTTTAATGTTTGACATTTTACTAGGTTTTTATATGCACTGTAAGCCACCCAGAGTGGCTGGGGAAAGCCAACCAGATGGGTGGGGTATAATTTTTTCTTCTTTCTTTCTTTCTTTCTTTCTAGTACTTTCTTTCTTAAGTACTTTATTTTTTAAGTACTTTCTTTCTTAAGTACTTTCTTTCTTAAGTACTATGGACCCTTATGAAAGTGGCATATACAGTGGTACCTCGGCTTACATACGCTTCAGGTTACATACGCTTCAGGTTACAGACTCCACTAACCCAGAAATATTACCTCAGGTTAAGAACTTAATAGGCAAGACAACTAACTCTCACCATTTTTATGAAGATAATATGAGAAATGTTAGATTATATTTCAAATGACTGCTTCTCAAGATATGTAAATATAAAGTAAACACAGGTAATTTTGCAATCCACTCTTCTTGGAAACTGATTTGGCTCTAGTTTTTGGATCTATTTGGGTTCTCTGCTGGAGAGTCCCAGGCTGCCATTTTCCTCTAGATTTCTGGCTTAAATATCCTACAGTATATTATCACTTCATTTTCATTTCCTTGGTTTCCTCTGACAGCTGAACAGGATAGGCACTGACTGCTAAATCACTTCCTTCCTTAAAACAAAAATCTGTCTCAATGTTTGGGGTTGGTTGGGGGAAAACCAGAAAGCTACCCTCCAGTTGTCTGCTGAGTTAGATCCTAAACTCAGAAACTGAGATCCTTATTTCCTGCCCCAGATTTCTCTTCACTGCCAAGAAATGAAATGCATTTGGAAGAAGAAATGCAGTTTATTTACCAGCAGAGCCACATGTAGATTAAGACATTTTTGCTCTTTCTGCATTCAGTGCTTATTCCAAGCACATTTTTTATTTATTCTCTGTTGATCCCTTGGAAAGTTAGCTTTCCAAATTTTAATCTCAGCATCTTTCCCTACCAGTGTAATCAAGTAAAGAGAGCACTACTTTTTTCCCCAAGAACCCACTACCTCCCCAACCTTTTATCATCTTACACTGAGGAAATACAGATGTACGTTTAAGAGAAGGATTAGGCCAGTAGCATCACTTTATACTTGCTTGCATTGAATTGCATTTTCTATTTTACCATCCATTCACTCTGTTTGGAGAGGTTGTTTTTGAGCTTTTTAATGCCCCAGAGGAATTCGCTAACGTTTCTTTCTTTTTGTTCTCTTTTCTGTAAGACTTCCATTTTTTAAAGGATGCTTACTTGCCCCTTATAGCTTCTGTGTCTCTTCTTGTTAACAACATCAGCATCCTCTTGGTGCTGGGGGTAAGGCAGGCACGTTCAAAGTCCATCTTGGGGGCCCAGTTTATTTCTTGGGGCCAAATCCTAAAAAAAGCTCAACTTTGGTCAGCCGTCTTCAAATCTAGCCCTCTTTGAAAAAACTTTGAAAAAAAGTTTGGGCACCCCTGGGGTAAGGTAAAGGGTAAAGGTACACTCCAGTTGAGTTTATAATAATGCGTTTTTAACAACCCCCAAGCATTTTGGAGAGATTTGACCCTTTTGACGTTGCCTAGCAACTTCATTTTTTACTAATCCCCTCATTTTGGGGAAGTTTTCTCTTTGGAAGTCAAATGACTATATTGGATTGTCTTGGCAATTGGCCATGTACATGTAGTATATTTAATAGTAAATGTAGCTCCGATCTGGTGGAACGCTCTGTCACAAGAGACTAGGGACCTGCGGGACTTGACATCTTTCCGCAGGGCCTGCAAGACAGAGCTGTTCCACCAGGCCTTTGGCCAGGGCACAGCCTGACTCCCTCCTTTGGCAATTCTCACAGAACAATGGTTGCCATTAATTTGATTAGAATTAATTTTATAATGAAATGATTTTAGAATGTTTTACTGTTTTACTGTTGTTAGCCGCTCTGAGCCTGGCTTCGGCTGGGGAGGGTGGGATATAAATAAAATTATTTATTATTATTTATTATTATTATTATTACTACTACTACTACTACTACTACTACGACTATGGTCATTGCACTCAATTGGCTCAACAACACTTGAGTGCCCAGGTCCAGGGATGCTGTTCCTCTGGTTGGTTTCATGACCAACTGTTCTAGGCACAGTCATTTAGGGCATCTAGAATGTTTACATCTTTGAGTGGAACACATAGTAACTAGTCTATGTGAGGATAGTTGAAGTTGCCCATTACTAGAAAATTTCATTCTGCATCTCAAGATCTCGCTGAGCATTTTGATTAGGGGGATGAGAGCATGTTCCCAGTACTAAATTACTCTTAAGGCCTGATATCACCACCCGCAAGAACTCTCTGGAGGAATCTGCCCTTTTGGGATTTCCATTCCCTGCCTTTACTATAGAGGTTATATTGAGAGATAATGATGTCCCACTGGTTCTCTCCATTCCACCCGCTTTCTGTTATAGCCACTATATCAATGCCAAAACCCGGTGAGCGGGAGGTGGGGGGGGGGGGAGAGAGAGGAAAAAATGATAATGTGAAAAAGCCAAAGGAAAATTGGACAAGAAACTTTATTTTGGATTATTGGCATATAAGGCTATACAACTGTATATATACATATAAAACGTAGATGATGGAAAGTTTCCTATGTTAAAAACATATTTAAAAACAGTTACATCTGTTCTGCAAGCAGAGGGGAGAATGCATTGTTCAAAAACTCTACAGGTTCCAAGGTGGCGATATGCCAGGATGTTTGATTGAGTGGGAAGGAAACACAATGCATTGAAACACTGATATTTTATGTTCGAACCAACTTCAAACCCATGTTTCTCATAGTGCAAAGATACTACTGCAGTGGTAACTGCCGCAGCTTTGGCTGAACTTCCCTGGCGGCAAATCCCAGCCCCCTTTTCCTGTTTATTTGCATAGGACTTCAAGGAAGAAGGCCAGGATAGCTATCCCTTCAAGGCCTTTGTGATATGTCTATCCTATCCACAAATCCCACGCTTCTCACACCTATTTGCATAGCTACAGCACCAACCAAAACATTACTTTGACCAAGCAATAGCCTGAACAGCAGTCTAAATAAATCATTTCTGGGGCCTGGCAGTAAATGAAATATTTAAGAATATAATGAAGAGCCAGCTGGATCAAGCCAATGGCCCAACTAGTCTGAAATCATGTTCTCCCAGTAGCCAACCAGAAGCCTGTGGGAAAACCGCAAGCGGGAATCAAACCCAGGGACACACTCTGTTCCTGTGGTTCCCAGCAGTTGGTATTCAGAAGCATTGCTGCCTTGAATAGTGGAGGGAGAGCATAGTCATTACGGCTAGTAGCCATTGACACCCCTTTCCTGCTAATTACAGGTCAAGGGGGAGGGATGAAAACGTAAGTTTTACTTAGGGTAGACCTACTAAACCTAACGGTCCTGACTTAGGTCCATTCATTTCAGTGGGTCTCTTTTTGAGTAAGGGAGACAAGAGGTTCTGAGGTAACAGAAGTTGAGTTGCTCAAAATGGTGGCTGCTCCCTGCCCTCTACTCTGCCACTGAGAATGTGCAGCCTTGGTTAACGTGATATACAGTGGAGCCTCGGGTTACGTTGCCTCTGGCTTATGTCACCCTTGGCTTGAGACCTGCGCAAACCCAGAAGTACTGGAACGGGTTACTTCCAGGTTTGTGCCGTTCATGCATGTGCAGAAGCACCAAATCGCATCTGCGCATGTGCAAAAGTGGTAAATCGCGCCCATGCAAGCGCATATGCAACGCTTTGGGTTGCGGCGTTTTCGGGTCGCGGCGGGGCCTCCGGAGCGCATCCCCGCCATAACCCGAGGTTCCACTGTACAGTGGTACCTTGGTTCTTAAACTTAATCCATTCCGGAAGTCTGTTCCAAAACCAAAATGTTCCAAAACCAAGGTAAGCTTTCCCATAGAAAGTAATGCAAAATGGATTAATCCATTCCAGACTTTTAAAACCAGCCCCTAAAACAGAAATTTAACATGAATTTTACTATCTTACGAGACCATTGATCCATAAAATGAATGCAATAAACAATGTACTGTACTATAAAATAAATAAAACAGCATTGTAGATGGTAAAAATTTAAATTACATTTTTTTCTTACCTGCACTGATGATAGTCATTGTTTGGATGGGGGGCTTTTATCCATTTCCGCAGTCACACAATCAATCAATCAATCAATCAGTAGTTGAACTGGGATCCACACAGACACAAAAACAAATTAACTGAAAAAGCCTCAAAACAAAAAACGCAAAATAAATAGCAAAATCAAAAGCACCAAATATAAGCTCCAAATATCACCTCAGAACACTGCAATCGGAAACGGAAGGCTTGAATTACAATTGGGGGACGCAAATTATCAGTGCAACAGAAAACACAGGGAGCACGTTTGGCTTCCAGAAAAAAAGTTTGAAAACCGGAACACCTACTACCTGTTTTGCAGCATTCAGGCATCAGAATAAGATCCACTATTTGTCCATTGATTCAAAACCGGGCCTAAAATGTATTTTATATAATTGACTTTTTATTTCTATATCGTATTGTTGTTTTATTGCTATGGCCGATGGCAGACGCAAATAAAGATTCACTCATTGCAGCGTTTGGGTTCCAAGTTGTTCATGAACTAAGCTGTTTGAAAACTGAGGTACCTCTGTACAGTCATAGGCTGCGGATGCCTCGTTCACCAGGCCTAACATAAAGCCCTGAATAAGGGCAGCCCTATTTCAAAAAGTGAAAATCTGGACACAAGAGTCATTGAGCTTTGGCAATAATGTTATTCGCCCCAAAGTGTAAAGTAGAAGAAGCCCCGACGAAAGAAGAATGGATACAAAAACTTATGGAATATACAGAAATGGCAAAGCTTACCAGGGGGGTGGGTTGGCGGAGAAATCAAGATAAACGAACTTTTAATAAAAGAACTAGAAATGGTTTATTGAATATTTACAAAAGAATTGTAAACAGATAAGAACACCGGCAGGATTATTGTTATAACCTGCAGTTTTATAAGAGCAGACACTTAAAGCCAATGGATAAATGATTAAGTTAGTTTGGAATATGCAGAAAACATTTTAAAAAATAAATTTAAGTAACCGCAGAAAGAGGGAGAAGGAATCATAGAATCATAGAATCATAGAGTTGGAAGAGACCACAAGGGCCATCGAGTCCAACCCCCTGCCAAGCAGGAAACACCATCAGAGCACTCCTGACATATGGTTGTCAAGCCTCTGCTTAAAGACCTCCAAAGAAGGAGACTCCACCACACTCCTTGGCAGCAAATTCCACTGTCGAACAGCTCTTACTGTCAGGAAGTTCTTCCTAATGTTTAGGTGGAATCTTCTTTCTTGTAGTTTGGAACCATTGCTCCGTGTCCGCTTCTCTGGAGCAGCAGAAAACAAACTTTCTCCCTCCTCTATGTGACATCCTTTTATATATTTGAACATGGCTATCATATCACCCCTTAACCTCCTCTTCTCCAGGCTAAACATGCCCAGCTCCCTTAGCCGTTCCTCATAAGGCATCGTTTCCAGGCCTTTGACCATTTTGGTTGCCCTCCTCTGGACACGTTCCAGTTTGTCAGTGTCCTTCTTGAACTGTGGTGCCCAGAACTGGACCCAGTACTCCAGGTGAGGTCTGACCAGAGCAGAATACAGTGGCACTATTACTTCCCTTGATCTAGATGCTATACTCCTATTGATGCAGCCCAGAATTGCATTGGCTTTTTTAGCTGCCGCGTCACACTGTTGGCTCATGTCAAGTTTGTGGTCAACCAAGACTCCTAGACCCTTTTCACATGTACTGCTCTCAAGCCAGGTGTAACCCATCTTGTATTTGTGCCTCTCATTTTTTTGGCCCAAGTGCAATACTTTACATTTCTCCCTGTTAAAATTCATCTTGTTTGTTTTGGCCCAGTTCTCTAATCTGTCAAGGTCGTTTTGAAGTGTGATCCTGTCCTCTAGGGTGTTAGCCACCCCTCCCAGTTTGGTGTCATCTGCAAATTTGATCAGGATGCCCTTGAGTCCATCATCCAAGTTGTTGATAAAGATGTTGAATAAGACCGGGCCCAAGACAGAACCCTGTGGCACCCCACTAGTCACTCTTCTCCAGGATGAAGAGGAACCATTGATGAGCACCCTTTGGGTTCGGTCAGTCAGCCAGTTACAAATCCACTGAGTGGTAGCATAGTCAAGACCGCATTTTACCAGCTTCTTTACAAGAATATCATGGGGCACTATTGTCAAATGCCTTGCTGAAATCAAGGTAGGCTACATACACTGCGTTCCCTTCATCTACCAGGCTTGTAATTCTGTCAAAAAAACGAGATCAGGTTAGTCTGACATGACTTATTTTTCAGAAATCTATGCTGACTATTGGTGATCACAGCATTCCTTTCTAGGTGCTCACAGACTGTTTGCTTAATGATCTGCTCCAGAATCTTCCCTGGTATTGATGTCAGACTGACTGGGCGGTAATTATTTGGGTCCTCTCTTTTCCCCTTTTTGAAAATAGGGACAACATTTGCCCTCCTCCAGTCTGCCGGGACTTCGCCTGTTCTCCAGGAATTCTCAAAGATGACTGCCAGTGGTTCTGAGATCACATCTGCCAGTTCGTTTAATACTCTTGGATGCAGTTCATCTGGCCCTGGAGACTTGAATACATCTAGACTAGCCAAGTATTCTTGTACTATCTCCTTAGTTATTCTGGGCTGTGTTTCCTCTGCTGAATCATTTGCTCCAAATTCTTCAGGTCGGGCATTGTTTTCTTTATCGGAGAAGACTGAGGCAAAGAAGGCATTGAGGAGTTCAGCCCTTTCTGTGTCCCCTGTTTGCATTTCACCATCTTCTCCTCTGAGTGACCCACTGTTTCTTTGTTCTTCCTTTTGCTACGAACATACCCATAAAAGCCTTTTTTGTTGCTTTTAACCTCTCTAGCAAGCCGAGTTCATTCTGTGCTTTAGCTTTTCTGACTTTGTGTCTACATGTGCTGGCTATTTGTTTGAATTCCTCTTTGGTGGTTTCCCCCCTTTTCCATTTTTTGTACACATCCTTTTTTAATCTTAACTCAGTTAAAAGTTCTTTAGATAGCCACCCTGGCTTCTTAAGGCACCTTCCATGTTTCCGTCTCATTGGTATTGCCTGAAGTTGTGCTTTTACTATCTCCCTCTTAACAAACTCCTAGCCATCATGAACTCCCTTTCCTTTTAGTATTACTGTCCATGGGATCCCACCCAGCACTTCCCTAAGTTTTATGAAGTCGGCTTTCTTGAAGTCAAGAAATTGAGTCCTAGTATGCTTGGCTGTTCCTTTCCGCTGTATAGTAAACTTCAGAAGAGCATGATCACTCGCGCCTAATGATCCTTCCACTTCTACCCCACTAACCAGGTCATCAACATTGGTTAGGACCAGATCTAAAATGGCTGTTCCTCTTGTTCCTTCTCCCACTTTCTGGACAATGAAGTTGTCTGCAAGGCCAGTGAGGAATCTGTTTGACCTTATGCTCTTGGCTGAGTTTGACATCCAACAAATATCCAGGTAATTGAAGTCCCCCATTACTACTATCTCCCTTCCTTTTGCATGCTTGGCCATCTGTTCCAGGAAGGCATCATCTATGTCCTCCGTTTGGCTTGGGGATCGATAGTAAACTCCCACAATGAGGTCCCTGTTATTCTTCTCTCCCTTAATTTTGACCCAAATGCTCTCACTTTGGCTTTGAGGTTCTAAATCTTGGATCTCTTCACAGGTATACACATCCCTGACAGGAAGTCGAGTTTCAAAATGTTAAAATGTGAAATTATTGAAATGCATAAAATTGAAAATCAGAAATAAAAATTTAAAGATCTTTTTTTTAAAAAAAAGTTTTTGAGCTATTTTTAAGGAAATTCGCCAAAATCTACGCTTATACATTTAAGCAATTTCCGCCCAGACACTGTTTCCAACAGCCAAGTCCCGGCAATGTCCGGGAAATTATGGACGTTACCTAAATGGAATAGGACCTGAATACTTCAAATAGTGTCTTATCAAATATTAACCATCCTGGGCCCTACAGAAGACACCCTGTTGGTGGGTGACAACAATGGCTGCTGCCCAGCTGACATTGATCCATGACAGGGACAGCTCATGGCTCCCCATCTGTTGGATTGAGGTGTGTCCAACTCCCTCACAATTAACATCTGGAAAGGATTTAAAAACAATCCTGTTCACCCAGAAATCTGATGACTGAAAAGATACTGTTCCTGGCAACCTTGAAATCGCTAGCTGTGAGGGTATGTGATTTGTCTTAAAATGTTTTCAGATGCTCTTCGTGGTTTTTAGACGGCTTTAATCGTCCTTAAATATGCTACAGATAGGTAGCTGTGTTGGTCTGCCATAGTCAAAACAAAAAAATTCCTTCCAGTAGCACCTTAAAGACCAACTAAGTCAGTTCTTGGTATGAGCTTTCGTGTGCATGCACACTTCTTCAGATATGCTTTTATCTTATTTTTAATTCTGTTGCTTTTGCAGTTTGGTATTTGCTGCCCTGGGCTCCATTGGGAGGAAGGCAGGCTAGAAATTTTAACAGCAACATATTGCAAAAGAATGAGGAAATGCATCCAGAAAAGAGGACAAAGGAAGCCAAAGATTTACATTAAAATTGCACATACTAGTTAATATAGATGCAAATTCAGAAATAATTGCTCTGATTTAAATAGAAACACATTTCACTATAGTGGCTATGTCACTGGTGATCAAACAAGACCTGGATGATTTAATATTCCATGAGGATAGAGAAATTCATAGAGGGGGAAACTGCCAATAGATGATGATGATGATGATGATGATGATGATGATGATAAGAAGAAGAAGTAAGTAAGTAATTTTTTTCTATACCCCGCCCACTGTGGCCAAGACCGGGCTCAGGGCAGCTAACATCAAATATCAAATACATTCAAACACATTCAAACAATTGATTAAAATACAGCTTAAAAATTAGAATCAGGATAAAATTAAATGACTGCCCAAGAATTACAACCATAGAGGTCTGGAACCTCAAGTATTCATCAGGGCCAGCTATCCATATTGGTCCCATATTAGCTGATAAAAGGGTCAAAGAGGTATCTTACATGGTCCCATAGAGGGGGTGTGTGTGTCAAACTGGGCCTGGACCAAAGGCCAGGCAGAACAGCTCTGTCTTGCAGGCCCTGCGGAAGGATGTCAAGTCCCACAGGGCCCTGGTCTCCTGCGACAGAGTGTTTCACCAGGCTGGGGAAGAAGAAGAAGAAGAAGAAGAAGAAGAAGAAGAAGAAGAAGAAGAAGAAGAAGAACCCATCTATCTGGCTGGGTTGCCATGTTGCCTGTGCTCTGCCTTCACAGCAATTCTTCTGAATACCAGTTGTTGGAAAGCACCAGGCAGGATAGTGCTCTTGTGCTCCGATCCTGCTTACGGATTTCCCACATGTTCACTGAGAGAACATGATGATGAACTAGGTGGGCCGTTGGCCTCATCCAGCAAGGCTCTACTTATGTTCTTTCACACACAGGACAGTCCTTTACAGCCCTACAAATATAGGGTAGTCCTCTACGAAGCTGGACACATGGCCAACCCTAGCTATCACTCCTATTCATGGCTACTTTTTGATATACATTCCATCAAGGAGACGAGATGCAGGATAAGTTGGGTTTTTTATACTGGGCTTCTCCTTGCTGGGTGTCCAAGTCGCTTCCTTGAAGGATTGGTTCCTCACGTTCCAGCAACTCTGAAGGCCAACACAGTGATCCTGTAACAATCTATGACTTATACAGCTGACTCCTGCTCGCTGAATAAGCTGAAAGGGAAGCTGCCAGCACTTAAATTTGAACAAATGAACAATTATTGATTATTCAGCCTTATCCGAAAAGAAGCTGTATTAGTCTGGAGCAGCAAAAGGACAAAGAGTACTATGGCACTTTGAAGGCTTCTGGGCTGTCTTTTCCCTTACACAATGTACTGGGATTTTCCCCCCCTGGGACAAGGATAAGTGAACAGTTCCGTGTCATCCATCTTTGCTCTGGTATGCACCTGTGCCAGGATACAGTCCTTGGGGGCGGGGGTCCACTAGCCCGCCTCCTCCCAAAATTACTGGAGAGGAATTGGCTCCTGGGGAGTATATTATGGCATAGGCTGCAACCTGCACCATGAAAGGGGGGTGAGGTGGGGGGGAACCCCAACTAACCTGTCCCCTTTTTGCCCTTCTCTTCTTGTGAACACCACTGCTTTTATATTTTATATTTTATGACAGTGTCCTCTATGGATTAAGGTACTGACTCTGCCTCACACTGTAAGTAGTCAGGCATAGGGTGAAAACTTAAAGCATCAGGCAAAGCTTAAAACAGGGATCAGCAAACTTTTTCCACTGTCCCTCAGACCTTGTGGGGGGCTGGACTATATTTTTTTGGGGGGGGAATGAATGAATTCCTATGCCCCACAAATAACCCAGAGATGCATTTTAAATAAAAGGGTACATTCTACTTATGTAAAAACACGGTGATTCCTGGACTGTCCACGGGCCAGATTTAGAAGGCCATTGGGCCAGATTTGGAAGCCCGGGCCTTAGTTTGCCTACCCATGGCTTAAACCAACAACAAATTTTGCTTTCTCCTTGGAGTACACTGGTACCTCAGGTTACATACACTTCAGGTTACATATGCTTCAGGTTACAGACTCCGCTAACCCAGAAATAGTACCTCGGGTTAAGAACTTTGCTTCAGGATGAGAACAGAAATCATGCTTGAGCGGCGAGGCGGCAGCAAGAGGCCCCATTAGCTAAAGTGGTGCTTCAGGTTAAGAACAGTTTCAGGTTAAGAACGGACCTCCAGAACAAATTAAGTACATAACCTGAGGTACCACTGTAAAAGCAGCAATTAATGTAATACTATTTCAAATTATTTTAAAATGTTTTGAGCATTATGAAAATAGCATGAAAAATGCATTCATCTGAACGGCTTCTCTACATAAGTGAAACTTCAGGAATGTGTTTATTTCAGCTCCTTCTAGCCGTCCGGCAGTGCGGCTTCCAGCCTTTCTTGCTTTCAGCTCAGTTTCTTTTATGCATGGAGTCTGAGTCTTCTACAACACTCTGGTGTTAGAACAGAACAGCATGCCCTCGGAAAGGAAAGTACATGGCGTTAGAATGGTATTCAAATGTTTTAAAAATAATATCACAGGCCTGGCCTGGACAACTTTGAACCAGGATTCCTGATAGATCACATGCCCCTGTACAGACCTGTAAGATCACTTGGGTCACCTGGGGAAAGTCTACATGTGGTATCACGTTCTATCAAATATCAGGGTGGTGACGCTAAAAGGGGCATTTTCTGCTGTTTCCTCTGTTTAAGGAATGCCAAATGTGAAAAAAGTGGCCATCAGCTGCTTCAGATGTTTATCTTTTTTGCCCAAGCCTTCTCTGACTTATAAGATTGGATTCTACTTTCTGTGTTAGACTCCTCTGATTTTGTTTGTTTCGTTTGCTTTTCTCTGCTTTTGCATGTTCCTATACTGCAGCTTCATTGGTTTTAAGTTGTATTGTTTTTGAACTATATACATTAAAGAAATATTTTACACCACTTAGGTTATTTTAAAGCAGTTTGTAAATGCTTTTAAATAAAATAGATAATAAATATGATGCTGTGATACTCTGAAGAGTGGATGGAAGGTAGTGAGGATCAAGCCCTTCACCATGGCTAGACATCTGGAATTCCTCAAGGGTCTGGATTTGGCCCTCAAACCTCTTGTCACTAATCCCTAACCTGCAATATAACTGAGTTCAGCCGTTGTTTGAAAGACACAGTGGCCGAAGTCCAACAGAACGGCTGATCTCAGTGGAGAAGCATTTCCCACATCAAGAGCAAAAGAGACGGTTTCTGATACAGACAGGTTTCTTCATATTAAGGGCTTTGGGAGGCAGCTGAGGCAGCTTATAGTAAAACCCTCTTCTGTACAGTCAATGTTCAGGACTCAGGGAGATGTAATACGATCGTGGCCGTACAATCTTACAAGCTAAGTGGATGCTGTACTTGCTGTCGTCTTGAGACTCTTCTGGGCTGAGGACAGAAGAGGCAATTCAGTCTTCCTAGAGGAAGAAAAGAATCAAGAATGCTTTGCCCAGCGTTCAGCTGCAGTGGCATAAACAGCTGCAAGCCCAGCTTAAGTGGCACTCACCATTTAGCAAGAAGGCAGGAATTGCTCTTTCCCCCTACCACTTGACATTAAATCCCTTTAAAGCTTTTAAATATGCAAATAAACAAAACGATCCTCCTTCCTTCTGCTTTTTGTTAACGCTAACTGTAACAGTAGCAGAATATTACACTGGGGACCTAATTGTGAAGGGTGGGTAAGATGTTGTTGTTGTTTACTCACCCAATACAATAAAAACAGTTTAAAAGAACTTACAATCACAAAAATAAGTTCGGTCCTAAAAATACACATCTCAGGTGTCAAAAGCCAGGATAAAGAGGTGTGTCTTCAGCATTTGTTGAAAGCTTACAGTGCGTGCCAGATTCACCTCTGGGAAAAGGGAGGTTCATAACTTAGGGGCCACCACGGAAAAGACCTCCTAGGTCACCACCACCTCAAGCTTATGAGGGCTGTGGAACAACCAAGAGGACCTTCTCCACCCATCTTAGCATATTAGAGGCCCTGTAGAGAAGGAGGTCTTTTAGGTATTTAGGACCTGAGTTGAATAGCACTTTAATTACAAATCTAGTCTAATAAATAATTATAGTAGTATATGGAGGCTCCATGAAAAAGAATATATTGTTCCAAGGCTGCACCCATTTATATATCTTAGGGCTATTACCCAGGTAGTCAGTTAATAATATGTGTTTTAATTTATGGCTTGGGGCAATTCAGTATTACATCATCACCATCATCATAATCTTTCTGTGATACTTTGATGTGCATAAAGTTATTTAAAACTCTGTAACTGCTGAAAGGGTATCATGGGATATATAAAAATCCATGAATTTGTTTTTTCTTTCTTGCTTCTAGATGCTGATTGGGTCCCCCCCCCATTTCTCTGCATTTTGGGATTGTTGTTTTAAGGAACATGGGGGGGGGGGAGCTGTGAATAAATATCCATTGATTCATTTGCTTTTGCCAGGTTTGAAATTAGCTATCATTGCTGTATCCAGCCAGTAATACCAACCAAACAAGTAAGCAGAACAGGGACCAGCAGGTTCAACAAACAAAAAAAGTGTATCACACATATAATTATAAGCATAACTATATATCATAAGCATTAGAACAATAATTATTTACAACCCCACAATTAGGAATCAACATATATTGACGTATTCATATGAATGAAGGATTCACCATTATCTGTTTCTAAGTACATAGGCTTGATCTACCTACTTTTGGCAATTTTGAGTTATTTTAATTTTATTCTGAAAGATTTATAAGCTGCTTAATCAAAGAACCCTCCAAGCAGTGTACATAACAAAAGTGTAGCCAAAATATAGGCAAAATTCACAAAACGATTAAAAACAAGTATATGTTAAAGTTATAACACAGATATTGGGGTTCCATCCTATGGCAAGATCTGCTTGGGTGAGCAATTTAGGATACAGAGGACTTTTGGCTCAGCTGACAAATTCCTGGCTCAGCTGGCATAAAACACTATTTTGATGGCTTGTTTTTCCTTTGCCAGACTTAGGCAGAGCAGCAGCAGCCCTGTTGCTGCTAAATGGGGTTCGGCTCAGATGCAAGTTTATCCCAGCTTGCTTTATGCCAGCTTCTTGTGCATAGGATTTAACCCTAAATCAGCATAACTTTTAAAATGAATATAGGTAACTAAATCACATGCCTGGGTAGGCTTCCTGAAATAAAAAAAAAGTTTTCAGTTAGGCAGGAAGTTGCAGCATATGATCGTTATCAAATGCACCAACATTATCTAGTTTATGCACTATTTGACAAACCGCTAGCTTATTCTTTTCCTTTATTTCATTCATGAATTACTTCCTGTGGGGCATCTCAAAGCAATTTACCTTTCAGTAAAAATACATTTAAAACAATTACACGTATAAAAAGTTAAAATAGTTGCGTGTTGTTTTTTTAAATGCCACCATCATCACAGAGGAGTCTATGGAGGGGATATATTGATTGAAAATGTATTGTATTGTAACTTTTGAATAAATGTTATTTAAAAAACCCAATTACATATAAAGCTACTAAAAACAACAATGATGGCATTTTTAAAAATCCAAAAACCAGTAAATACGCAAGTAGACACACATATACACACACAGAGAGAGAGCACAGTTTAATAGTTTCCAGAGTTTGTGTTGATAACTGAGCTTTTCATTTTCACTTGTTTTTTAGAGCAGTTTTTCTTTTTACACAATATTGGGGTGGGAGAGTTAATGGCTACTAGCCACGATGGCTACCTTCTGCCTCCCCTGTCAGCATCAGTATACCAAGTCCTGGGAATCCTAAATGACTAAGATGCTGTTTTACTCAGCTCCTGCTTTCTGGTTCCCCACAGACATTTAGTTGGCCACTGTGAGAACAAGATGCTAGACTGGATGATCCATTGACCTGATACAGCAAAGCTCTTCTTGACGTGTGGGGAACAAATAAAAAGAGCAAGAGACTTGCATGTCCTCTTCTCCATGTGTCTTTCGCTATGCCAGATGCACAAGCTGTCGTTGCATCAAGGGTCATGCATCATGCTTTGCACAGAACAGCAATCTATTTTAAGGCCTGCCAGAGTCCGGACCTCTGTTTGAAAGGCCGTCCAGTCCAGTCCAAGCCCATTCAGTGCAGGGCATCTGGGTTTGGCCACCACAGTGCCTCAGAGGGATGCTACATCAGAGGTGTTCTAAGAATTAAAAGAGATACTAGATCCAGCTGCCTGGAGCACCAGGCCAGTGAAAAGGGAAATATGGGCCCTGGAAGCTGCTGAAGGATGCCAGCTGCTGGTACCAGCCCTGAGGACTGTAGCAGCAGTGCCCCCTCCCAATCCTGGTACACTCCGGTTGATGGCTACAATATAGTCATGGGCACAAATGGTTAACGGCTTGTGATGGAAAGGGAGGGCTGTTTATTTAATGCTTTTTGCCAAATGAAGACCAAGAAGCATTAGTGTAAATAAAAGGCTCTTGTAGAAATTTTAATTAATTGGTCCATTAGCCTAATTACATTTGGATCTTAGGATTCAAGTGCATAAAAGGATGGCCATACACTTTCTTAAAAAAAAAAAGTATAAAAGCCTCCATTACAGCGCCTTAAAAATGTGTGCTGTCGTAATCTGCCAGGTTGGAGTTGCTCCTGTTCACTAAAATTTGCACCACCATGCCATTCTCCCAGTTTCTGATGAAGAGAGCAGATGGGTGTTGGGCTTTTCAATGGCATGGCGGTTTCACATGCCTATGTCTTTAAAAATTCACATTAGGCAGGTTTGTCTATAGCGTGTTCTCCTTCATGGAGAGCACGGGTTGCGGTTGGGGCTGCCAGGACACTCCAAAGTTGGGGGCGGGCTAATTGACCGTTGGCCACTGATGCGATTGGGCTTCCCTTGTTGTTGGGAAGAAGTTAATGTTGCCATTTGTTGATTGACAGCCAGAAATGCTAAAACTCTTTGCACGACGCTAGGGCTTCCTCTTTTCGACCGTGCATCGGATTGCCCATCCCCCCCGCCCTAGAATTAGGGTTGTTTGCTTGACCTTGCTATGCCTGTCATGGGGTTATCTGCTCTTGAGGCAGGGGCCCGCTAGGAATTTTGTCTATTTGGCTGATTGGCTGGGGCCATTTGGTTTTTGCCTACTGCATAGCAAATCGTCACAACTTGTAAGGTTGCGGTTAGGCATTGGTTTATGGTTTGGTTGGTTGAGGGGCATGGATTGGCTGTGCCTGCCCCTCTAATGCTGCTGCTGCAAGGGATTCCGTTAAAGGGATCGGGGGCTTACTGTTGCTTGTCCACCCTCTCAAAGGGGCTCGGGCCACTGCAAGAGCTCCTGGCTGCATTTGGGGAGGGCTGAGGGCAGGTTCCCTGCTCCGATGCTACCCCCAAGTGTATTCCCCTATTCTGACTTTCGCATGCGTGCGGAATGTCAGACTATCCCCCATGGTGGGGGCAGCTAGTCACAACCAATGCCTCAGCAACCACTCATATGTTTGTATTTTCATAAACTTGTGGCCAAAATTATGCCAAAACCTTAAACTAAAATTTTGGTGTGATGTGTGAGTTATTTGGGGTGGCCCTGGGGACCCTGACATGCAACAATGCAGACTGAAACAAATTTATCCCCTATCCCTGCTAGTAAGTGGAGTTGAAAGAAAGGAGAGCAGGTTTGGGAGGCTGGTGGGTGGATGGAAGGAAGGGAATGGGGAGGCGGAAACACCCAGCCTCCAGGTTCCACCTTAGCGCTCCTTCCTTGTGCTAGGAGAAGCCCTGCTGCAGGCCTGTATTAGCAGTCCTGCCAGGGAGATGTTCATAACCCTGTTTAACGACCCTGTTCTGTTTCCACAACCTGTGTGGAGCTTGAATCCATAGCTGTAGTTCAGCACAGTTCATTGTCTTAGTTCTTAGGAAGTAGCAAGCTGGAGATATACCAAAATAATTTAATAAGCTAGGAAAATCACATCAAGGACCAGCTGATACAATTTGGTGAGGATTATAATTAAAATTTATGATTACAATTTAATATTACAGTGACAAATTGCAATTAACAGGCTCCAGTGGTGTTACATCAGAAGTAACCTATTTTTATTATACAATTATTTCCACAAACCTATCTTTCCTTTTCAGATGACACATCAAGGACATATCAAGCTGGATTGTTCTTTGTTTTGTTCGGGATGGAGTTTTCTTGCAAAGCTGGGATGAGCAATTTGTTATTTCAGAATCCAGCAGCCAGGATGTTGGTGAGCACTTCTGCCTGGACATTCAGTGCCAGGCTTAGAATTATTCTACACATGCTCAGTTGGAGAGAGCATTCAGAACAGGGTCTCACTGGAAGAGCAGCCTCCACCAAATTGGTGCCCTTCTAATACTTTGGACTGCATCACTCCCAGCCATGCTGATGGGAGTTGTAGTCCAAACACTTGGAAGGCATACCCTCCAACATTTATCCAATGAAAATAGGGACCCACCCACCATTATTATGATTATTATTATTATACCCCGCCCATTTGACTGGGTTGCCCCAGTCACTCTGGGTAGCTTCCAACATATCTAAAAACACAATAAAACAATAAACATTAAAAAAAAACCCTCCAACATTTCTCTGATGAAAATGTTGTTGTTTAGTCATTTAGTCATGTCCAACTCTCTGTGACCCCATGGACCAGAGCACGCCAGGCACTCCTGTCTTCCACTGCCTCTTCCACTGCCTGTCGTCCTCTTGCCCTTGTGCCCTTAATCTTTCCCAACATCAGGAAGTCCTAAGGAAAAGTGGGAAATTCCAGGATCAAATCAGAAACCAGAATGGCTTCTGTAAATCTGGGACTGTTCCTGCAGTGGCGGAGCTTCATCCTCTGGCACTAGGGGGCGGAGAGCAGGTGGGACCATGGCTGGCGCACATCCTGGGGTCGTGGCGCCCAGCGCAGGCGATGGCACCCCACTGGGATCACGCTGCCGGGGGCGGTGTGCTCCCCCTGCCCCCCTCTTCCTCCGCCAGTGTGTTATGGCTGGGTCTCTCCCACAAACACAAGACGACTCTGCCTGTTAATTATTTCAGATTTATTGCTAAAACAACAAACTAAGACGGAGCTTCTCTACTCATCGTCTTCCCCAGAAGATGGAGTTGCCTGGACTGAGCTCCTCCCCCTTCCCCAGCACAGAAGCCCCCACCTTCTCTTCCAGTATCTTTCACGCATCTCTGCCACTTTTGAAATCCTACGAGATTTGGCAGAACGTATTTCCTGCATTCCAACGTCTTGCCCACTATTGTAGTTCTCACACATCTGTCTGTCCCTTTGGTCAGAGCTTAGATTACAGCTGCTCTCCCCCTCCTCTCTGCTTTCTGCTGTTAACTGTCCTCTCCCTGTGCCTGCTTCTTCTCCTCCTATCAGCACCTGAGCTTCACAGTCACAGTGTGTCCCTGGAAAACAGACTCTTGGGAGTATCTGCGAAGGCACTAGGTTGGCAAGGGCTGCCATTAGGTTTCTGTCTGATATGGATGTTACTTGGGTACTTGCAATCTCACCTCCAGCTCTTAACAACATGAGAAAGGTTGGAAAATGGATGAATGAAAAATTGAGCTGGACCAAAGGGACTCTAAAAAAAAATGGCCTGCTCCATTAAGATGAGAGCAGTTTCACATGTATTGTGGGTTACTCCAATCTGAATATACTCTGCACCACGAAGCACTGGGTTGGAGCCAGACAGCCTATTTGCTAATGCCTCCAGAGGCATGTTTGTCATGAGAATAAAGCACCATTTTACACACGACTGCAAACATAAATAATGTTGGCTGGGCAGGAGCAGGCACAAATGCATTTTGTGCTATGCTCAGTCACTCTTATGGCCATTTCAGGATGGATGTGCATGGGTCAAGCTGTACAGGAATGGGATCATGCAGAAAGTCATCATGAGAGCAAGCACTGAGTGCATGGTTGCAGGAAAGCAAGGGAGGTTGTTGTGATGCTCATCCTTAAATAATTATGTATCGAGGTGCAGAGATAGGATGGTCGAGGAGAAGGGATGGCGATGCAAGAACTGGGGACTGTGAGCTTTCAGAAGCTGAGATATATGACAAGTTGGATGGAAGAAATTCACTGGCAGGTAGGTAATGGGAATTGTGGGAATATAAGCTATAGATAGGGTTGACCTACAGAAAAAGGAAAAGGTATCTGGAGTACACCAGATTCAGCCTTTTAATTTGCACAACTTTGCCACCCTTTTAATGATGAAATTCTGTTCATGATACCTACCTGCTGATTCCTGTTCCACTAAGAGGTCTGTTCATTCCTCCAAGTTCTTTCCTTTAAGCATCTGTAATATACTCTTACCTCACAGTCTTTGCTTCCCCCCCTCCCCACCATCGCATGTTCTGTACAGAAAGACAAGGCAGCAAATTTGCAGTTTACTTCCTAAACAGTATATATTTAGCTATCTGCTAAAATAAACCAGGTTTGCAGACAGCTAATTTGCCGCAGTTTCTAGCAGGTTAATTAAGCTGTTTTTTACATCTTAGGTATATGCAACCCACACTGGCAAGCCAAGCCAAGCCTGTTCTTATGGATGTCAGGTTCAGCCCATCTGCAGAAGTCACAGGGGCCAGTACTGATGATGACCCAGCGTCGCATAAGAGTGAGCAATATCTCTTGGTAGCCAAAGGTTAAAGAGACTGTTATTTCCGCTGAGGAAAGCTTTGCAATCTGCATTCTCCTAAAGTAGCATTAATGGAACTTCATTATAATTAAGGATGAAGTGCCAAACTATGATCTGAGTAACAAAACAAGCCAAAGATGCTAAAGATTGCATCACAAATTAAAGACTAAGGCTGCAATCGCAATCCCACTTACGTGGCAGTAGGCTGCACCATAGGAGCGGACCTCTGAGGAGCTGGGGAGTCTTCAGACTCCCAATAAAATATTTGAGGGGGCCAGGCCCCCCAAATTTGATGGGCATTGCCATTCAAATGGTGTGCGTGCACCGTGTCATGTGATCGATTATGTGGGGTGGTGCTTACCTGGGCCCCCTCAGGACTTACTTCTGAGTAGGCATGGCTAAACATTGTGCTGCAAAGAGCTTGAAGAGGAATGTTGACTTTAAGAAACATACATGTGAGATTTCGTCCATCAACTCCAACGATTGGTTGGGCCTGATAGCAACAGGAGTCCTACAACATATGGAGAATATCATGTTGTCTAGCCTTGGACCAAAGCATTTAGGCTTTCATAATTGAGGAAAAGGATATGGAGAGTAATGATAACATATCATAAAAACAAGTACTTCTTCAATCTACATGTAATTAATTTACAGAATTCAGAGCCACACCCTCTCAAAAGCATTCAGAAGAAGGTGGCAGGTTTCAAAATATGAGAGGGGTGAGTGGCCCCCTCAATGTCCTCAGGCATCCCAGCCTCATCTTCTCCTGTCTATATCTTTAAAGATAAATGATGCAGGAAGGCTATTTCCTAAATGTCCTTTTTGCAGGCATCTAGAAGTACATGTCGAGCCTCTGCTGCAAGAATGGATGCTGGACTGAGTGAACACTTAGTGTGATCCAGCAGGACTCTTCATACATTCATATGGTACTCTTACATAACATAAAATAGAAACTGAGAAGCAGTGAAAGCAGATGAGCAAAACAAGACATCAAGGAACAACCAAAACATTAAAAAGTCAGTAAAACCCAGCAACTATTTATACCACAAAGGCCCCTCTAAAGAACAGAAGTCTTAAACCGTTTCTGGAAAACTGCAAATGAAATTGTCCCGATGGAGAACATCCTGTACTTTATAGCTACCCACCCAGCCTCAAATTTGAAGCAGGCCCTCCTCTGATGACTTCAGAGGACGTGGTGATGAGGACACATTTGGAAGGAGGCATTCCTTTTGTTTCTACTGGGGTTTTCAACCTCTACCACAGACCAAAATAACTTTGAAGAAGCACTGAAGCAATTTTTGAATTGAACATCTCCTGTATGAGAACATCTCCTTGACAATGTGACCTCAGATGTTAGGTTGTTCACATGAATGCCTTCATAGGTTGAAAACATTAGGCTGTATCCCACTAAGTTCTACTCAGAGTAGACCATTGACATTAATGTTCCTAAGTTAGCCATGCCAATTAACCTGTTCTGACTAGGACTAACATTGTGGACAGCCCATTGTGATGGGATCACAGGGTCATACTAACTATCCCTGCCCTACCCTCTGCAGGCAGCTGCACCTTCTGTGGCCAAGCGAAATGACCCTATGCTCATACTGCAGAAGGACTTCTCCGCAAAAGGGGAAATTCTGGCCCTAATCAAGAGGACTCCACATGTGTAAAACATGTTGGACAGCATCATTCAACTGATGAAAATGCAGTTGGCCAGGGACATACCTGGAGTGCTAGCTGGCACAGCTCCCCCAATGTGTGTGCTTTCAACATTTGAAAGTGGTTGTAGGAACCCACTATATAGGGGGTGAGGACCCTGTGGCCCTTGGGATATTGGTGGACTTCAGCTCTCATCAGCCCCAGGCAGCATGACCCATGGTCAGGAACGATGTGATGAGCTGTTGTCCACTGACATCTGGACCACCAATGGTCCCCATATCTGTCCTATATAGAACTGCCAGATTCCTAGTACCACTACTAAATACTTAAGATAGTTTTGGTTGCATCCTGGAAATTTTGTGTTCCTTCCAGACACATTTGAGACTTGAACAGTAGGCGGAAGAGATGGAAACTTAATAATTGATTTCATCTTGAAAATGCATGGAGGAGGCCATAGCTTAGTGGTTGGGCATGTGCAGCCAAAAAGTGTCAGGTTCTATCTCTGGTCTCTCCACTTAAATGGGTTTCAAGTAGCACGGCTAGGAGGACGTCTGCTTGAGCCCCAGGAGAACTGCTGCCAGTCAGAATTTTAATACAGGGCTTGGGGGAGGGGGAAGCAATGATCTCGGATTTTCTCCAGCAATTGTATGGTTTGCAAAGGTCAGGGCTCACAGTGGCATGTTCTTGGCTAAATTACATGAGGATGAGCGTGGGGTGGAAACACCTCTCACTTGCTACCAGTGCTTTTACAAGAAACAAAATGTCCTCCGAGTGAGAGGGGAAAACAGCGATATAAAAAACACAGTGGGCTGTCAAATTTATCAAAGCCCAACAACAAAACAGGCTTTCGTTTGTATGTGTTAGTTTTTACTGCTCTTTGGAAAGATAAATCCTGTTTTGATCTTGTGCTGGTTGTTCCACTCTGTTGCAGCGCAAGCAAATCAACACCGCCAGGATTTGCAGGGATATGTTTTCTCGAGATTAGCCCCTGCAGGTATTGTGTTCTGTTCCAGGAGGAATGATTTTCAGCTCAAGAGAGAGAAAGTCTTAACATTCTCTCTCTTGATTTCAATTGATAGGAAGGAATCAAGTATTTTTGGTGCTTGGACTCCTTATCCTCAGAAAAATGTTTCACATAAGGAGCAGTCGGCATAGTGGTGTGGTGCTCACCACTGCTTTCCCGGCAGCAGCATTGCTGCCACTTATCGGGATTCAGCAGATCTCAGGCTGAGCTGGGAGGTTCTCAGCACAACAGGGCCATACCAGCTCAACTCCCTCACCCTCAGCACATCTGGATTTATGCCAGCGTATCTCCTCCATCCTGGCTGAGCTGCGATCCAGCTGGTTGAGCTAAGCCCAGCAGATCTTAAACCAGCGAAAGCCCCGAAAAGAGGTTGCTCTGGGGCAAGACTAGAGGTGTGTGAACTTAACCTGGGTCCTAAACCCATTTGGCTCAGCCATGTGACCTGGCATGAGTATACAGTGGTACCTTGGGTTACAGATGCTTCAGGTTACAGAAGCTTCAGGTTACAAACTCCGCTAACCAGGAAGTGGTTGCTCCAGGTTAAGAACTGAAATCGCGTGCCAGCAGCAGCAGGAAGCCACATTAGCTAAAGTGGTGCTTCAGGTTAAGAACCATTTCAGGTTAAGAACGGACGTCTGGAATGAATTAAGTTCTTAACCCGAGGTACCACTGTAATTGTTTACTTGCACATTGAAATGGAAAATACCTGTGTATACCTACATATGTGTACTGCTAAATACATAGCATAGAAACTTCCACTGTAGCTAAACCAAGAAGTTGCAGAGAGCTAAAATGTTGATAATTAACTTTGAATGTATCTCTGCTACTCTGTCACGAGGCATTTAACTTTAGATCACATGGGAAGTATTTTCAGTTGCAAATCTCCATTTTGGGTGCGTTCGTCTCCAACTACCAAAGAGGAAGATGTGCTAATGATCTCTCTCCAGGATAATCCAGCCTGGAATGCAGGCTGTATGTGGATAGACAGAGCTATGTTTCCAGCTCTGTTTCAAGTAATTTTATATTTCTAAGATACTGTACCTGTGCTTGGAGAAATACATAATATTATTCAACTATTTGGATGCAACATTATTGTTCTAAGTGTTTGTTTTGGAACAGGTTCGGTTAGTAAAGCTTTGGAACCATATTTTTGGACTGGACAATTTTTATTTTTATTTCAAGAGGAGTCAGTTTTTATTTATCCTATTGCTTCCAAGTGCACAATATTAATAACCACAATATAAATTAAGTTGGCGAAAAGAGTAGTGTATCCCAAACACTATTTCAAACACTATTTCTGCCAGTGTTAGGCCAACTCAGCAAACAGAAGCCCAACTGCTGAACAAGGTTTGGATCTGGTATAATTTTATATTGGCTTAATTTTCTCCTGCTTACCTTGTACCAGCTTCTTGTGTGTAAGACTGCACCTTTAGTCTAAAAAGGTAAGAGACACAGGAAATCTGTACCGCATTATTTATCTCTCTGTGTAAATGGGCTCTTACGTCTTAAGTCCACATTTTCCTAAAGCAACTGTACAATACTTCCCTATTGCACTAATGACAGAGTAGCTGGCTATTATTATGAGTGAAATAACCATTGTGTTTCTTTTTTTAAAACCTTTTAAATTTCCAAAGGCTTGTTCGGACTCCTGGGGCTTCACACTCAATTTTCTTTTCTTCTCCCTTTCCCACTCTCTATTTCTGTATAATTCTGTTATGTGTGATCTTTGTGCTTCTTCCTATGTAATTTTCATTTGCTTTATTGAGCTCTTTTTCAATATAATGGGCCTGATTTGTCAGCTGTGTAAAGGATGGCGTCGATGCAATGACTTAGAGGTAGGCAAAACACCAAAGCCAAACAAAAATAGTCAGTGCCTGGCTGAAAGTTTTAAGCAGTGGGAAATGCAATTAGCGTTATATTGACAACTGGGTGTTTTCTGGACAGAAAACTAGAAATGGGGCACACAGGGGGAAATTCAGCTTGGAAAGTGGCATGTTTACTGGCATATTTACAAGTCAGGCTAAACAAATGCAAATGAGTAATTTCATACTGGGCCAAGATCAGGTTTTGGTACTAAGGCCCTATACAGATTGGGACAAAGTTACTTGAAAGACTGTTTTACCCCTTATAGCAGGTCACTGCATTCTACAGCAGAGCTTCTCCTCAAAGTCCCCAAAATATCAGAAGCCCAATCCACAGCAACTCAGAGCATGGCTTTCAGTGTGGCTGTAGAGAGCCAGTGTGGTGTAGTGGTTAAGAGCGGTAGTTCGCGTCTCCGCTCCTCCACATGCAGCTGCTGGGTGACCTTGGGCTAGTCACACTTCTCTGAAGTCTCTCAGCCCCACTCACCTCACAGAGTGTTTGTTGTGGAGGAGGAAGGGAAAGGAGAATGTTAGCCGCTTTGAGACTCCTTCGGGATATCAAATCCAAACTCTTCTTCTACCCTGTTCTGTGAAACAGCACCCCTGTTGAAATCTGGCAGGTACCCATTATCTGTAGTTTCCACAAACAATGGAAGACTTTTATTTTTTCAGGTCTCTGCCTTGGGTGTTCCTTTGTATTGTTCTTTATTTTTCGTATTGTATGAAATTGAAAAGTCAGTGTGGTGCAGGAGATGTTTTCAGATTGGTACCCAATTCAGACACCAGGCTGTCAGTCTCTCACAGCCAAACTGATTTCACAGGGTTGTTGTAACGTGGGAGGGAAGAACTATGTATGTCGCCTTAAGCTTCTAGAATAAAGATTGGGATCAAAATGTAATGAAAAGCCTTTTCCTCTCATCTCCACAATCCTTACAATAACCCTGCAATGTAGGTCAACATTATTAATTATCTGCATTGTTTATTTATCCAAGAACTCATACCTCACATTTTGAGGAATTTCCTCCCCACAGCAGCTTACAATCTTCAGTTTAAACCAGGGACTTCTTGATTCATAGCTTATTCTCCTTGTCACTGTAACTGCAACCCAGTCTTCAAGGAACATTACCCACTGATAGAAATGAATAAACCAAGTAGCTCTGCATAGGACAATGAAGCGAATTGTATCTCTTATTTCATTTATTCATTGGTCATGCACTCCATTTTTTATTTCTCTTCTAAGTCAAATGTCCTAGACCAGGACTACAATTCCCATCATTCCTGACCATTGGCTATATTGGCTGGTGCTAATCAAACATGGAGTCTAACAACTTCTGGAAGTCTCACAGGTTCCCCATCCTTGCCCTAGAAAATTATGGGATGAGAATGTCGCTTCTCCCTTTTTGAAAAGACATGTATATGTTGCCCCGTCATCAGATAAGAGCTGAACATCTACAGGACACTTGTCTCCCATCAACATAACTCAGCAATCTAAAGTTTGTCATTTCATCAATGAAGGATGCCCTCAGTTAGCATCTTGCATTAGTCAAATTGAAGACCATAACCTAGAAAAAAAGGGCTAATTTGCTGTTAGACTTGGAAGCCTGGTGATGTCATGCATAGAGGCCAATGGGCAGCAAAGGCCTTTGATGTGCTTTTGTTACCATACACCAAGTTTGCTAATAATTACCAGTTGCCTTACCTTTTAACACATAATTTCCTCATATTAAATATAAAAATACGCTTGACGTTATGATTATCTCAGAGACAGACTACTTTATGACCATGTTTTCCAAGCTAAAAGGTGTTAAATATACTTGTGGAAGATCTTGAAATAGAATAAATAAAAGGAAGCAAATCACTCTGAACAGTAATTCATACAGCATCAAAAGAAGCAATTAGTTGCAAGGAAACAAAACCCTGCTGTTTTGAATAGTGCTTTAAAGAAGACCAACTACTGTAATAGTGTGATTCTGATAGCAGATTGAACAGCATTCAATAGCAGATTCAACAACAATAATGAAGTAAAGGTTTGCTGCATACAGAGACAGTACTAAATAGTTTAGATCAATGACTTTCAAACTCTGTTGTTGGGCAGTTTGAGGATTCTTGGAAATATATCAGTGGTTCCTCAAAGAGAAATCGAACACAGTTTTTCTTGAAAGATCATCTGTCCCCCTGATGGCCATTAGCTTAGATGTTCACTGTTGTAGGCAGTGTGCCTCTGGATGACAATCAGTTGCTGGGAATCACAAGTGGGAAGAATGCTGTCACACTCAGGTCATGTTTGTGGATTTCCCATGGGCATCTGATTGGCCACTGTGAGAACAGGATACTGGACTAGATGGGTCTTTGGTTGCATCCAGTTGGGATCTTCTTATGCATTTGGAAGGCAATTAGAGAAAACCATGTATTGGGCCATAATGCTGGAGGGGACTTTTGCTTGCATGGTCTGCTCATTGGCTTCTCATGGCTACCGTGGGAATGACAAGAGTTGACAGAACTCAAACTGGGAACCTTCAGCTTTGTGTTTGGCTGCAAGCCTCTACCTATGCAATTAGATAGTCCCAAGCCCTACACTGGTCCTATCCACACAAGTGTCCATTGGACCACCCGGGAAAGGGAGGCCTATAAAGAACTTACTGTCTGAGTTAGGCCTTGATTGAGAAGCAAGAATTTCCTGAGTTTTGATGACTTTTAGCATACTTTTGTTGGTTCTTTGGTCCTGTGTCTTGGCACAATTTTTGGCTTCATCTCCCCAGTTTGTTCTTTGGCCACGTTCCTTTGGCTTCCTGTCTCCTGGTTCCTGGCTCCTAACTTATCTTGGATAGCTGCCTTGTTACTATTTGTCCCCATCTACCCATATTGGGGAAATGTACATGTTCAGGAAGAGGCATATCAAGTCTTTACCTCATAGTTGTGACTTGCCAAAGGGCAAATGACAATCACAATAGGGTGAATTAGTAATCAGACAATGTGTAGAGTGTGTTGCATGCCACCCTATCCAATCTCTGAGCGGTGAGAAATTCCAGGGGTTCCAGGAGCTTTACCCAGGTTTCATGTTTCCTTTTGGAAATGAGGCACAGCGGAGACTGTGGTGTCTTTATGATATATGGTTTACACACACACACACAAAACCTGGCCCTATGAAGGAAGGGTTCACAGCATTAACACTCCAAGAGGGTCCTGCTTCTCCCATAGCCGCAGCCCTGGATCCAAACAGATATCACCCATCCCCAGCTTGCTGTTTTTTCCATAATCACCTTCAGCCTCTGAGGTGCCCCACTCCTGCTTAAAAGGTAAAGGTAAAGGTACCCCTGCCCGTACGGGCCAGTCTTGACAGACTCTGGGGTTGTGCGCCCATCTCACTCAAGAGGCCAGGGGCCAGCGCTGTCCGGAGACACTTCCGGGTCACGTGGCCAGCGTGACAAAGCTGCATCTGGCGAGCTGGTAAGCGGTCCCTATTTATCTACTTGCACCCGAGGGTGCTTTCGAACTGCTAGGTTGGCAGGCGCTGGACCGAGCAGCAGGAGCGCACCCCGCCGCAGGGATTCAAACCGCCGACCTTTCGATCGGCAAGTCCTAGGCGCTGAGGCTTTAACCCACAGTGCCACCTGCGTCCCCTTAGGGACTCCTGCTTAGGGGACTGCAATAAATCAGTAGGCTGTTCGCTGTGCCTAGATATTGGGGTTATGTGAGCAGCTCCTTATTCATTCTTGAAGCTCATTCTTGACCCTTGGATCATCAATGCCTTTTGTTGTTGGAAAAGGGCAATAATAATAACGGCATGACTTGTATTGTATCAAACTAACTCTGGGATGTAAGGAGATCCATGAGCTGTGCGCCTCTCCCGGTGCCCTAAATAATCAATGTATATAAATAACAACAGCAAAGGAGGGATAAGGAACACTGTGGGGAGGAGGTAGGAGGTAGAACTGGAATTTCCTAAGCTAAGAAAGACCCATGGAAACTGAACACAAATATTTTGAAGTGAATAACTCTTATAGGTGCTGCAACCTACGAGAGAGGTTTTCCTAGAGCAAAAGTGGGAAAGAGTCTGGAATACTAAGTGTCCATGCTGCTGGGATCTAATTTTCCCACTATGCATGATGAATGCAAAAGTTTGTGCTGTGCGTATGTCTAATGGAGGGTTCCTATCTGCATAAGTCCAATGGAAGCTTTTAATCCTTACGTAATGAGTGTTAATATGACTACAGGTGGTGGCAGCAGTGCCTCAGCAGGCTTCTTCTGTCAGGCTTCCAAATAGGTCAAACCAGGATGTGCCTCAGATGGCTTAATTAGGTTAGAGGTCCAGCGGATCAGAAGCTATTTGCATTTTCCAGAGGTCTTCTGCTGCAATGCACAACTGGTGAGAGTCCCCCATTGTGGATTAATGTAAATAGAGGTCAGCAAGCACAGGCTGTAACTTCCTTGCCTTGTATGCCTACACTTTTGATTTCCATACTTTCCCAGGCAAACTGGAGATTTCAGCATCAAGGTGGTAAGAAAGGGTCAAGGTGTTAAGATAGAAACCCACTGATTCAGATGGTGAGAATATTTGTGTCTACATATTAAAGATGGTTGGTGCCCATTAGCTATTCTTTCTCACCCTCGGATACCCTTTCCCTCTTTCTCAAGCAGTATAGATTAAGAGTTTCATAGGGGTAGCAGAGTTAAATCCCAGCTTCATTGGGCCTCCTCTCACTCAACCATCATCTAGCAGCAGTCATTCCAGCAGGCTGCCTCACTGGAAGATAAGGGAAGCAGGACTCCTACCCCTTGCTCCAAGGCCAGCCCCGTCACAGGTTCAGTGCCCCTCAGCTGTTTCCATTCCAGCTGGTCATTATAAGAACTGCTGTTTAACTTTAAGAATGGGTGTCTGAGGTGTGCTCTCCTCCTCTTCCCTTCCTGTGCCTTGTTCCTTTAGTGCCATGCCTTAGATTGTAAACCTGCCTTGTTTTAATGGATTGTACATAAGCTGTCTGAGAACAAAAAGGCAAGTCTTTTTTGGCTGAAGAGTGGTGTAGGAGAAATGTTGCCTTTAAAACCCCCCACAAATCTCCACCATGAATATAAATTGCAACCAGCAGTTGTTATTTTTCATTAATCTGGAATAAAAGAGGTATGAGCGTCTGTATGTGGCCTTGGAGGCATGTTGGACTGGATCATTTGGACTAACCTAATAATGCTGACCTTGCACCCGTAATTCCTTTATGAACGCCATGAGACCTTTGATCTGTCCCCCCTTTTTTCTTTTTTTGCGAATTCAGCTCATCTTTTGATTTGGGCCTCTGGCATCTGTTGGAGCAGTCCTAATTGAGGCATAGCTTGACTGCCCACTTTTGATGATGTGCAAAAGAAACACAAATCCTCGTGTGACTACATGAAGAATATTGTACAGAGACAGAGTGTCTGATTCTGACTGGGCATGTGATTATGCATAATCTGATGCACTAAGGGCTAGAGAGGTGATGAAATAGCAGCATAGCAAGCTTGTGTATGGCATCAGAGGAGAATTACTGTGATCGCTCTCTGAGGACCAATCTCACATGGCCCCTTGGCAGATGCACAAGTTTCTTCCTTTCTTTTTAAACCTGGACTTTGGGGTACCAAATTCCATCCTAGAGTGGGTCAAATTGTGGTATGCAAAACCAGAGTCTGTGTGCATGATGTACTGCTGACTCAGCTGACCCCACTATGCTCAGACTGGAAGCAAGCAACCTCTGACTCTTTAAAAAGTTGAGTTTTATAAAGGAGAAATAGCTCATCCACTCTGTTCATTGGGTAGCTAATTGCCCGTAAGTCCTAAGAATATTAGCAGAGATTTCCTGCACCCAACAAAAGCTACAAGATGTTCTTTCCAGTTGTGGCCAGGTCAATTCATCTGGAAACTCACAGTCAGGGCTTGTTGAATGGTCCTCTCACATTGTTCATAGAATTGTAGAGTTGGAAGGGACCTTGAGGGTCATCTAGTCCAAGTTCCAGAATGTAGAAATCTCAACTAGATAATACATGATAGATGGCCATCCAACCTCTGCTTAAAAACCTCCAAGGAAAGAGAGTTCACCACTCATGGGAGTCTTTTCCACTGTCAAACAGCTCTTACTGTCACAATCTTCTTCCTGATGTTTAGTCAGAATCTCCTTTCTGGCATCTTCATCATAGAGGATGAAGTTACCCATGGCTACTAGACAATATCTCCACTGCCAGAGGCAGCATGTCCCTGAATATCCGTAGCTAGGAATCACAAGCGGAGAAAGCTGTTGCATGCCTTTCTTAACTTGCAGACTCCCCATAGACATCTGGATGGTCGTTGTGGCCACAAAATCCAACAGGGATCTTCTTACATCTCCAGCATTAGTATTCCAGTGTTCCTCATTAGGAAGAACAGGGGGAGTAAGCATGCTAGTTCTGACCTTGTTGCCATTCTAGTCAAACTCCATGGATAGAAGGGAAGACCTTTGGAGCAAAGAGTCTCCTGTACTTGAGTAAAGTTCCCTGCATATATTAGAGCCCTGAAGAGGTCCACTATGCTGCCTCTGGATCTGTTGCCTGCCAGTTTTGGTTTTTCTCCATTTCTCTCTTTCCCAATGTTTAGTTCAGTTGTCCACATTTCACACCTGATGTTTATTTACATACCTCTTACTTTCGTACATTACCTAGAGTTCTCCAGGTTTCAGACAATTTTGAGCTGAGCCCCAGTTCTCAACAGTAACATATTCTGTCTCGTACATGGCTAACTGTTGTTGATTCTACATACGGCAGGTTACTATGGTCTGTTATGTCAATATAGTTTCCAGATTTGTCAAGTGTCCGATGTTCTTTTATTCCCTTTTGTACCATAATCACAACAACAGAGCCAGTGTGCTGCTTTTCTCTGAAGCGATCCAATTCTCTTGATAGAATAAACTCCTTGGCTTCTGACCCCAGGGTTTATCCACTCAGGAAACTAGTTTACTTCCGTACAAAACAGCACACCCCTGTGATTAGCACTTAATTACTCTCAAGCCAGTAGCAGCTCTGCTAAAGTTGACATGTTTGGTGCGGGTTCTTGCAGACAGTGTGCTGTTAAGGTTTCCATTCCTGGAGGTCAAGGCCACATCCGTCCCCCTGAAATCCAACAAAAATGTTTTGCATGGACAGAGTCCCAAGTTCAGCCGCTAGAACACCAGTTAAAAGAATATCTGATAACAGAGAAGATCCCTGCCAGAGAGTTTGGAGACATGAGTACCACTACCCTCATCCCAACTAAATTCCGCTTTCCATTCTTCCCATCTTCTGGCTCCCCATCTTCTGGCTCCTAGTGTCAAAATCTGCAGCAGATACAGTGGTGCCCCACAAGACGAATGCCTCGCAAAACGAAAAACTCGCAAGACGAAAGAGTTTTCCGTTTTTGAGTCGTTCCGCAAGACGAATTTCCCTATGGGCTTGCTTCGCAAGAAGAAAGCCCATAGGGAAATCTCCGGGGACCTCTTTTAAATGCTGGTGGTGGGGAGCAAAGCCTTTCGCCCCCCTCCGGCCTTCAGAAGAGGTCCAGGAAGGCCGGTGGGGGCCGAAAGGCTTTGCTCCCCACCGCCAGCATTTTAAAAGCGGTCCTGGATAGCAGGGAATTGCGCTGCGCTTTCCCGCTATCCCGGACCGCTTTTAAAATGCTGGTCGTCGGGAGCAAAGACTTTCGCCCACCGCCAGCCTTCAGAAGAGGTCCTGGACCTCTTCTGAAGGCCGGCGGTGGGCGAAAGTCTTTGCTCCCCCCCGCCTGCCTTCCCGGGATAGTGGAGAAGCGCAGCGCGTTTCTTCGCTATCCCGATGGCTTTTGAAGGCAGGCGGGGGGGGGGGGAGCAAAGACTTTCACCCACCGCCGGCCTTCAGAAGAGGTCCAGGACGGAGGGCGAAAGTCTTTGCTCCCCCCCCCCCGCCTGCCTTCAAAAGCCGTCGGGATAGCGGAGAAATGGCAGAGAAGTCTCCGCTTTACCGGGAGCTTTTAAAATTCTGGGGGTCGGCAGTGAAGCCTTCGCTGCTGCCCGCCAGCATTTTAAGATCGCCCCTGACAGCAGAGAAGTCTCCGCTGTCCCGGGGGCTTTTAAAATGCTGGGGGACGGCAGCGCTTCGCTGCCACCCGCCAGCATTTTAAAATCGCCCCGGGACAGCGGAGGCTTCGCTGCCGCCCGCCAGCATTTTAAAATCCGCTGTCCCGGGGGCTTTTAAAATGCTGGCGGTCGGTAGCAAAGCCCTCCTGTCCCCGGAGCTTGCGGGGCGGGAGGTAGGGAGAAGGGCTTTTCTTCCCACCACCAGCCTTCAGAACAGCCTTCTGAAGGCTGGCGGTGGGAAAAAAAGCCCTTGTCCCCCCCCCCCGCCTTCAGAAGAGGTCGGGGGACAGACTGTCCCCGGACCTGGTCTGAAGGCGGTTTCCATAGGAACGCATTGATTGATTTTCAATGCATTCCTATGGGAAACCGTGCTTCGCAAGACGAAAAACTCGCAAGAAGAAAAAACTTGCGGAACGAATTAATTTCGTCTTGTGAGGCACCACTGTACTTGTGAGATGCCCTCCATTTTTATTTCCCCGCAATGCTCTGATATAGAATTACTACTGGGGCAGTGCTAGTGATTTTTTTAAAAAATGTGGGTGCCTCACTTCTGTTTGCCTCCTGGTAAAAAATGAGGGGGCCATGGGAGGGCAAGTGGATACTCAGAAGGGACTCAGTGTGGACTCAGAAGGTGCCTGCGCATTCCAGGTGTTGATGCTCTGTCTGGTTGGAGGCTCACCACAAGTTGCAGTAGACGGTACTGGCCTAGCTGGGCCGATAGGCCAACTCAGCATAAAGCAACTGTATATAGTAAAAATCCTCTCAGAGACTATACCTGAGCCTCTGACCACTCGCTCCCCAAATCTACTCTGGAAGCTCCTCCAACATTCCAGAGTAGGTACTGAGGAACAGGGCCAGAAGAGGAAGGAGAAGCCCTGTTGTTTGAGTGGAGGTTGGTAAATTAGGGCTAGCCCTCATCAGCCTGTCTTCTATTGGAAGGCACTGTCACTTTTTGCCTCCATTGTAGAGCTGAGCAGAGCAGAGGATGGGGATGGAACAGGAATTAGTTGGCTCTGCCTCTCACTGCCTCTGGGACCGCCTCCTTTGACATCTCTGACTTTGGCCCTACCAGTCCCTACCAGCAGCCACCACTAGCTTGGCCACCATACTGGTTCTTGCCTAAAGGATGGAATGCTAAACTTAGCGTAAGAAAGAAAGTTTCTTACAATAGCAATGCATGATCTTAAAGTGAAGATGAACCTAACCAGTGTTTCGCAAGCTTGCCCCCGCCAGCTGTTGCTGGACTACAACTCCCATCATCCCTACCCAGCAGAACCAGTGGCCAGGGATGATGGGAGTTGTAGTCCAACACCAACTGGTGACCCAAGTTTGAGAAACGCTGAAACTTTTGGGGGCTAGGGCAGATAGAATTGAACACAATCCTACTAAATTAAGCCCTGCTGCTTCAGTCTTGCTAACTGTATCCTGTTATCTATTGTCATTCAGTTATCCAGAAAGAGGGGACCAGGCTCAGTGATACCTGGTGTGTCTGTTGGGCAGTGGAAGAGCTTCTGCTTTTCAGAACATCTCATATTCAATCCCTGACATCTCTAGGTAGGGATGGGAGAGAACCCTGTCTGAAATCTTGGAGACCTGCTGCCCATTAATATGGACAGTGCTGAGCTAGATGAAACCACTAGTTTGTCTCATTATAATATGGTTTCCTATCTTCCCCTTTCCCCCTTAAATGCAGCATTGCACCAAGTTTATATGCCTTGAATCAGGTTGATCTCTAATACATATTGGCTTCTGTTTAATTTCAGTCTGCTCCAGCTGTGTTTAATTCATAGTATTTTAAAGCAGGGGAGGGAGCCTTTAGTCATCCCTTGCTAGCACATCAAGCTATCTAAGGTGCTCATATTTAACTTTAATTACTTTCATTTGGGGGGTGGGCGGGGGCTGCACTGTGTGCATTTTAGGTAATTATGCTATCTCGTTATATCAAGCCATCTCCTGACCGTGGCGTCGCTTTGAAGCTCCGACCGCTTAATGTAATTTAAAAGAATGGCCACAAGCCTTTCACAAAGTATGGGTGGTTATCGCAAAGCCCTGACAAAATAGTCAATTGGCACCATCGCACTCTTCCTCTGCAAGATTATTTCCCCGTCGTCTTCTCCTCGGGCGCTTTGGTATGATTATGAAACTCTTTGCTTCCTGTCTTCTCTGTTCTTTTGGTGTGGTGATCTGCCTAGATGACGGACAACAACAGGCCACCCTTAGAAGCTTAATGTGAAAATGGATGTAGCATTAGGCGGAAGGTCATGGCACGAACCTCACCCATGATGTAAAACCAGCATCACTCTTTAAAAGGAGATTGTCATGCCAGGAAGGTGTGTCAGCCTTGAGTCTTCTAGTCTTTATGCTTCAGGCGAGATGCACAAACCTTTATTGTTTTCTATTTTCAAAAGAAGCACATGCATACTACACATAATTATCCTCACCTGGTCTGAATGTTATAGAATTTTCCAGTGCTTTTTTTTCTTAAAAAAATGTTTAGGGGTACTCTCATTTTCCGACTCATATTGAAATACTGCCCCTCAATGAGGCCAAACCTAGATTCACAAGATGTTTAGGAGTATGCATCCCCCCATGTCCCCCCAGAAAAAAGCACTGGAATTTTTAGTCTGACAGATCACAGGACAGATTATCAGAAATTTTGACTGAGATCATTGATTTAATACTGTTAGCAGCAGAAGCACAATCCTCAACAATAGTTTCCTTTTTCATCATCATACATTTTAATCATTTCATTTATGAATTGCTTCCTTTGAGACAATTTACATCATAATAACAATTGCATACAAAAAAAGTTAAAATAATTGCATATATAAGAATGATATTTTTAAGAAGTCCAAATGTAAGTTTAAAACAGCAGCAGCACATATATAAAATCAATTCAAATTCAAGACAGATATCAACGTAGATAAGAGATTTTAGAAGGCTTGTTGAAAGAGTAATGCGTTAAAATACTGTAACAAATACACTGTGAGTCTGAACAAAAAAAAATTCCTTCCAGTAGCACCTTAAAGACCAACTAAGTTAGTTCTTGGTATGAGCTTTCGTGTGCATGCACACTTCTTCAGATACACTGTGAGTCTGAGTAGCCAAGAACAATTTTTAATTATTATTTTTTTTTAAAAAAAGGCTACTTGGGTTTTCGGAAGATCTAAATGCCCACTTTTGCTGCTGTTTCCCCCCTATATTTAATCTTTTGTGGGTGGTCACAACAGTTTCTGTAATTAGGAGTACAGTAGTAAATTGGGTTGCAAACACTGCTAACCCAGAAGTAGTACCTTGGGTTGTGAACTTTGCCCCAGGATGAGAACGGAAATCACGCGCTGGCAGTGGGGGGACCCAGCAGTGAAAGCGTGCCTCAGGTTAAGAACGGTTTATAATAATAATAATTTATTATTTATTCCCCCACCCATCTGGCTGGGTTTCCCCAGCCACTCTGGGCAGCTTTCAACAGAATATTCAAAACAATACAGCATCAACCATTAAAAACTTCCCTAAACAGTTGTCTTTTAAAAGTAAAATAGTTGCTTATTGCCTTGACATCTGCTGGGAGGGCGTTCCACAGTGCAAGAGCCGCTAGCGAGAAGGTCCTCTGCCTGGTTCCCTGTAACCTCACTTCTCGCAATGAGGGAACCGCCAGAAGGCCCTCAGCAC